>NW_027362761.1:367043762-367193762 GCF_046119375.1 Phyllobates terribilis
TTCTCCTCTTTCTCCTCTTTCGATCCTCTTTCTCTCTTTTCCTCCTCCTCCTCTTCCCTCTTTCTCCTCCCTCCTCCCTCTTTCCTCTTTATCTCTCCTCCTCCTCTTTCCTCTCCTTTCTCCTCCTCCTCCTCCTTTCTCTCTCTCTCCTCTTTCTCCTCCTCCTCTCTTTCTCCTCCTCCTCCTCTTTCTCCTCCTCCTCTTTCTCCTCTTTCTCCTCCTCCTCCTCCTTTCTCCTCTTTCTCCTCCTCCTCCTCCTCTTTCTCCTCTTTCTCCTCCTCCTCCTCCTCCTCTTTCTCCTCTTTCTCCTCCTCCTCCTCCTCCTCTTTCTCCTCTTTCTCCTCCTCCTCTTTCTCCTCTTTCTCCTCCTCCTCCTCCTCTTTCTCCTCTTTCTCCTCCTCCTCTTTCTCCTCTTTCTCCTCCTCCTCTTTCTCCTCTTTCTCCTCTTTCTCCTCCTCTTCTCCTCCTCCTCCCTCCTCCTCCTCTTTCTCCCTCTTTCTCCTCCTCTCTTTCTCCTCTTTCTCCTCCTCCTCCTCCTCTTTCTCCTCTTTCTCCTCCTCCTCCTCCTCTTTCTCCTCTTTCTCCTCCTCCTCCTCCTCTTTCTCCTCTTTCTCCTCCTCCTCTTTCTCCTCTTTCTCCTTCTCTCTTTCTCCTCCTCCTCCTCTTTCTCCTCCTCCTCCTCTTTCTCCTCTTTCTCCTCCTCCTCTTTCTCCTCTTTCTCTCCCTTCTTCCTCTTTATCCTCCTCCTCCTCTTTCTCCTCCTCCTCCTCTTTCTCCTCTTTCTCCTCCTTCCTCCTCCTCTTCCTCCTCTTCTCCTCCCTCTTCCTCCTCCTTCTCCTCCTCTCTTTCTCTCTTTCTCCTCCTCCTCTCTCTCTCCTTCTCTCCTTTCTCCTCCTTCTCCTCCTTCTCCTCCTTCTCCTCCTTCTCCTCCTTCTCCTCCTTCTCCTCCTTCTCCTCCTTCTCCTCCTTCTCCTCTTTCTCCCTCTTTCTCCTCTTTCTCCTCTTTCTCCTCCTCTTCTCCCTTTCCTCTCCTCTTTCTCCCTCCGTTGGGGATGAGATGAGGCTTGGCTGTGTGGTAATCACCCTGTATGGTTCCGTGCTCCGCCTGCAATGCATCCCTCTATGATCGTGAGCAGAGAGCATTTCAGTAGACCGAGAAGCGGGATGGTGACACTAATTATGCATCATCGCCGCTCACCATCTTGGTGGAGTCCTCAAAGTTTTGGAGGATGGTACATATGTCTGACATCCATGTCCACTCCTGAGGTCTTATGTGTGGAGTCTGAACTGAATACCACGGCCTTGTTGATGCTGGTACTCAACAACTGCCCTCTTCTGCTCACAAATCCTTCCCAACATCTTGCAGTGTAGAGTTCCAACTCGTGGGGACATCACACACCAGTCTGTGAGCCGAAGCTGCAAGGGCGGCGGGGAAGCTGAGCTGACTTTCTAAAATGGGCACACAGGCGGCGTACTTTAACAAAGCAGATCCGGCAGCTCTGGGTAGGATTTGGAAACTGCTGAACCACGAGGTTAAGCACATGGGCCAGGCATGGTACGTGCATGAGCTTGCCTCGCCTCGAGCCGCCACCAGGTTCTGGCCATTGTCACACACAACCTGCCTGCTGTAGGTTCAATGTGTGAGCCACAGATCTGCTGCTCTTTCAAAGCTGTCCACAACTCCTCAGCATTGTGCGGTTTGTCACCTAAGCATATTCGCTTCAGCACAGCCTGTTGCCGCTTGGCTGAGGCAGTGCTTCCAGCTTGTGACTGATGTGGTCATTTCGGAGATGGAGACTGAAGTGAAGGTGGAGGCTGAGGAGGATGAGGTGCAGGAGCTGTAGACCGTGGGGGCAACCCTGATTGACCTAGGGCCCCGCAATCCTTGGCGTCGGGAGGAGGCGTTCCATTCCACGGTCCGACTGGGTCCCGGCTTTCACTATGTTAACCCAGTGTGCCATCCAGTGAGATGTACGGTCCCTGCCAACAAGCGCGTGTCCGTGGTTAGGTGGACTTTACCGGTAACTGCGTTGTTGAGTGCACGGCTAATGTTTTGGGACACGTGCTTGTGTAATGTAGGGATGAAACATCGGGAGAAATAGTGGCAGCTGGGGACCGAGTACCGAGGGACGGCCGCCGCCATCAGGTTCCGGAATGCTTCTGTCTCCACGAGCCTGAAAGGCAACATTTCGAGCGCAAGCAGTCGTGAAATGTGAGAATTTAGTAGTGTGGCCTGTGGTGCATTGGCTGCATATTTGCGCTTGCGTTCCAACTACTGGGGTATGGACAACTGAACGCTGTGCTGGGACAAGGACATGGACTTGCTTCCTGATGCTGCTACTTGAGAGTGTGCAACGACAGGTGCAGGGCAGGAGGCATCTTCGCATGCACCATGGACAGGGGATTGACTTGCATGCACAACAGCGGAAGAAGCAATGGTGCCACCCGCAGACACTGTTCCTGGACCCTGGGGTTTGGTCCACAAAGTCGGATGCTTTGCTGCCATGTGCTTGATCATGCTGGTGGTGGTCAGGCTGGTCGTTTTGCCACCCATGCTGATGCTGGCCTGGCAGGTGGTGCAAATGGCCTTTTTGGGGTTATCGGCAGAGTCTTTAAAAAACAACCAGACTCTGGAAGACCTAACAGTTGTACTGGCAACTCCCTTCATGTTGGTATTACGGGGAACGGTTGCCTGCCTTCTGTCTGCGGCCACCACACTGCTTCTTCCTGCCTGTTGGGGTGCTCTGCCTCCCTCCCCCTGTGTGCTGCTGTCCTCGCTCTGCATGTCCTCCTGCCAGGTTGGGTCAGTTACTATATCATCCACCACCTCGTCTTCCACTTCCGCACACTGGTCCTCCTCCTGACTTTCTGGAAATTGTGTCTCATCGTCCACCTCTTGTGACCCTTTCCCACCGTCGCCTTCATGTGACCGTGGCTGATCAAATATTTGGGCATCGATACATGCGGTCTCCTCTTGCCCCGCTTCAAGTGGACCGGGCTAGAGGCCCGAATCTATAAATGGAAAAGTGAACAGCTCTTCAGTGTGTCCAAATGTGGGATCAGTTGTCTCTGGGTACTCGGCATGTTGGGAGGAAAGAGGATCAGGGTGAGGAATATGCGGTCCAGACTCACGGGTACTGAGACTTGACCGTGTGGAAGACAGGGTGGTGGTGGTGGCTAAGTGACTGGAAGCTTTATCCGCTATCCAACCAACAGCCTTTTGACACTGCTCTGGGTTCAATAGTGGTATGCTGCAGTCCCCTAGAAATTGGGACTGGAAGGTCAGGCGAGAAGATGTGGGTGTTGTGGCACAACTTCGGCTTGCCCACGGCCTTGTCCTCTGCCTCTGCATGCACCATTACCATCACGTCCAGTTCCCCATCCCTTGTCACGTGCCTTGCCCATTTTAAATGGAGGACAGTATCTTCCACGCTCACTACAAATGACTGAGTTTGGAGCAAACTTATATGTGATCCGTGTGATGGAGAAAAGAGTTTTAAATACCTGGCCTGTAGGTAAGTAGTTTGAACAGTCAACTGCGGTGAATTGCTTCAATGACACACTAAAGGAAATTTTTAATGGAGCCCAGAAATGGCAGTATTTTCTGACAACGTATATGTGATCCTTTTGATGGAGAAAACACTGTTTTGAATAGCTGGGTTTCTAGCGCTCTATTATCAAAAGGACCTGGCAGTATTCTGCAGTGCCAACAAGCAAATGGCTCAGAAAAAATGGTGTTCTCTGGATTGCTTTTTAAGCAAATAAAAGAGGATTAAGATCCAAATAAAAGTATACCTGGCCCCTGAGACCTGGGCCTTTGTATAGAAATATCGAACAGCAGCCGAAGGCAGAATTGGAATGGAGCCTCTTGTGCGATGTGCACTGCAGTCTGCCATATACACTGCCTGCCTGCCTGCGTATACACCCTGCCTACCTGATATCTGTGCAGATGGATTAGTCCTCAGAAGGACTGTTTGTTAAGATGGATATGTGTAATGTACGGTTTTTCTCCCTACACTACCTAATACACAATCAAATCTCTCCCTGACGCAGCAGCACCTCTCCCTACACTGTCTGATCCGGAGTGACTGTGATGAGCATGGCGGCGCCAGGTCTGATATAGACCTGATGACGCTGTGCGGCCAGCCAATCACTGTAATGCCCAAAACCAACATGGCTACTGCATTACAGTGCATGGTAGGCAATCCTTGCATGTTCATTGGCTCTCTAAAGAGCGCCAAACATGCAGGGAGGGGACCCTAGTTCCTGCCCGAGCAACCCGGAAATACTCGGCGAGCGCCGAGCATCTCGAGCAGTGAGATGCTCGGGCGAGCACCGAGCAGTAGCAAGCATGCTCGCTCATCACTAATCCTTACCAGATGTCAAATGATGTAAATGTGAATAAAAGCTGAGCAGGACCGAAACCCCAACTAATAAACACCCAGCCATGGGAAGCCATAAAAATGTAATGTCCAGCTCAAAGAAAAGGGAGGCCACACCCTTATTTACACCGAGTGCAAAAACCTGAAACACATTGAAGCGTCAATGTAAACTATTGCAATAAAGAAAATGTGAGATATCCTAGCACAGGACTGCAAAAATTTGTGATAAAAAATGAATAGCAGCTTTTGTGATGGAACATTTTATTTTAGGCTTTCTATGGCCAGTAGATAATCCAGAATACATGATGATATAGCATATGTCAGGTCCTATGGACTCTAAAAATAAAGAATGTTACTGTAAATGTTTTCTCCTTAGTCTGCATTATTGATTAAAATAATTAGATTTCTGTTGTTCTCTTAAATTGAACCTAGAGGAAGTTATAGACCTAAAGTCTGAATAGTTTCACAGACCCCCTTTTAGTGCCAGCACAAATTAAATGAAAATCTGGCAAACTTTACAAGGCATCATCTACACTACCATAGAGAAGCACAGTAACTGTTTTGTAATGGCCAAGCTTTTAGTTGAACACAATAGAAATGTTGCGGCTGGCCTCGAAGTCTTTTATTTATGCATAAAAACCCACTATTAGACAGTTCTGCTACTGCAGAAATTCTGCAAAATTCAGGATGATCTTAAGTTGTAGGAAATGTTTAAGGGGCACTTTTGCCCTATATTAGGCATAATGTGGATTCTGCTAGAGTGTTACTTATAAGGTTTTTATAGTTAGTCTTAAAAAAATATTTACCACATTTAGTATTACACTGCACTTCTTATGCATACAATAATACCCTCCAAAATGTATAGTTGCATTCAAAGTTATGTGAAGAATCACTCCCATTACCCCATTTACAAAGATTTACGGCCTAAAAAGTTTATGTAACGTAGCGAAAGTGTGTTAATATACTTACCGATCGTCGTCTTCTCTGGTTTCCAGCACCACTCCAGTCCTCTTCTCCCTCATGTGACTGCAATTCTGACTCACCAAATCACACTGAGGTCTGTATGTGAGCTGGAAATTGCTTTTACACTGTAAGCCTATGGAGCATCAGAAGGAGGCTTCATAGACTTGCATTGTGAAAGCGACTTCTGGCTCACACATACAGTAGATCCCAGTGTGATCCAGCAAGTCTGAATTGGTCACATGAGTGAGAAGAAGACTCAAGCAACGCCAGAAACTGGGGAACACGGACGATCGGTAAGTAAATAACTCCACTTGCACATTACATACAGGTTTAGGGCATAAAAAAAAGTTTCATGCCAGTAATTCTAAAACTACTATTGAAAATTAGGTTTATTAACAAAATTGACAAACTTCTTGCTGTTTTTCATTAACCAATAAAACAATGGAAATAACTCAATATTCATATAACAGATGGTTTTCCCAAATTCAACACAAAATGGCACTTTTAATGACCGTTTAGGGGTTGAATAGTTCAGAGACTGCAATACAGTCCCTCATAACAGTCACACTTGCAAATCAGGTGGTCTCAAGCACACCTAGGTAAATAATCAAGGGCTTCTTCATTAAATATGGTACAAGAAGATGGTGTTTGAATATGCATCATATTTGCAGTAGGTCATAGCAGCCAAATAGGTGCTCTACTAAGGGTGTATTCACTGAGTTATTGAGGTTTTTTTTTTTCTTAGCAGATACTCTCCAAAACCCTCCTCAAACTGCTTCAAAAACTCTTGGAAGACTCTTCCAAGAAAAGTTCACGTTGCTGTGTATATGAGTAGTTTAGTTTATTTTCTCTGCAGAAGTTTTGAAAGCATTCTAGTGGCAAAAATAGAGTACATGTCACTTCTTTGAAGGGAATCCTAAAGGAAACCTCTCCAAACTAGGAACTGGCAAATTTAAAAGACTGCAAAAAAAGTCTCTTCAGGAAAAAAAAAACTCTCCCAAAACTCTTCAAAATCACTTACGGAAACTGTGTAGGAAAAGAAGTCCAAAACCTTCCGGAAAAAGTAGATTTTCTTGAAGTGGTTTTGGCTTGAAGGAGGCATGGTTTTTGAACTCCTAAAAAAACCCTCAGATTGAACATGGCCAAAGTATGAAAAACTCTTGTGAATTTGGTGAAACCACTTGTTCGATCAGTTGTATTAAGCCATTTAAATTGTTTTTTGTTTGGTTTATTGCAACTAGAGTTTTTTTTTTTCAAATCTTGCTAAAAAAAACTAATTTGCAAAGGGCTTTCAATAATTCTGATTGCAACTGTAAAACCATGATGGAAAATAATCTTTGCAAATACAATATTGCTTTTATGTAATATGTATGTTGGTGCAATTCATGAGCATTCTCATGTGATTTCACAAAGGCTTCCTATTATAATAAAGCCATGCCAAATGCATTGCATCTGGGTAATTCAAAGTGATGGGCATTACAGCAAGGTAGCAGGAGATATCAGCGAAACTTATATTGTAGGAGAAAAAAGTAACCAGGGGATCCTAATTGACAATAAATTGAAAATGTAATTGCCAGTCCAGCCGCAGCACTTGGAATGCTGTCAGACTGCAAGACAAGAATTGCCAAGGGGTTGAACAATCACAATATTCCCCTTATATCAGACTGTGACTGGGGATGTCTGGAGACTTAGTGCAGTGTCAGGGGCTGGATTACGGGAAAGAATATTGATTAAAAAAGAGAGCTGGGAGCTTTGGAAACCTAGAAAACTGTTCAATAGATTAACCCATTAGAGACCTTATAAAGACTCAGCTGGAAGGCTGTTTTTCTGGACCACTCAAAAAAAATTATAGAAAGATTTTTTTTTTTTTCCTGGACACATTGGAAAACCATAAAGAACAAGAAAGAAAATATAAATAATACTAGTTTACATATCGGAATACATTATGGATATTAAATTTAGTGTTGAGCGAGTATGCTCGGGCCGAGCTCCGAGTATTTACAGCTGCTCGGTGATATGCTTGAATCGCTCCTGTGTGCATGATTTGCAACTGTTTGGCAGCTTTATTACATGTGAGGAATGTGTAAGAAATAGACATTCCTCCCATGTAATAAAACTGTCAAAGGCTGTGTGCCCACGATGCGTATTTCATGCGTTTTTGGTGCGGAAATTTCCGCAGCATAAACGCATGGTAAGCCTTCTGCCATGGTCCCCTCTGTAGTTCTGCACTTTCAATGCCCATGCTGCGGATTTTTCCGCAGTGTTTATGTTGCGCTCAAAAATCCGCAGCATGTCCATTAATTTTGAGAAAGCGCAGCGTTTTCGCCGCCATTGACTTGCATTGGAACGCGCCAATGCTGCAAGACTGCATCTGTACTTGCGTAATTTGCGCGTTCTAATGTGCGGATGGTACCCGGGTGTAGAGGAGAGGAGAGTCTCCTCCACACCCAGGTACCATTAAAAAATCTGTAAAAAAAAAAAGAAAATAAAAAATAAATGTATATTTACCTTCCAAGTGATGCTAATCGGAAATGTCAGTGAATAACGCTCCATTTCCGCATGTCCCTGGCAGGAAAACGCATGTACAATCCGCATGCATTTTTTTTCTGCCAGGGAGATGCAGAAACGCTCAGGAAAAAATCCTGAGCATTTCTGCATCGTGGGCACATAGCCAAACAGTTGCAAATCATGCACACGGGAGCAATTCAACCATATCACGGAGCAGCTATAAATACTCGGAGCTCGGCTCGAGCGTACTCGGCGAAAGGGTTAACAGAACATACTTGCTCAACACTAATATTAATACATTATTATTTTTACAGGTTTACAGTAAAAGCCATTAATCACCATGACAAAAAAAGCCACATAAAATGCACGAAATACAATGGGGCTGATTCTTCTTCAAGACTGGCGTAGAGCACGCTCGCGTTACTCCACTCTTGATGAAGTAGAAGAGGCTCAGAATGAATTAGGAGGAGCACGCCAATTAATAAATTTGATGCCTCTTCTGAGTGGCGTGCACCTCTGTGCGCTGTGTCATGCCAGAAGTGCCGCTCCATTCAGAGATTGGAATAGCGTATCTGGTGTAAAAAACAAAAACAAAAAAAAAAACACCACTTTTCATGAATCGGACAGGCGGGTGTAACCACACCCCATATTTGCCCCAGCTCTGCCCATTTTGGCAGAGCTGATCCAAAGTGTTATGCAAATGCCAAAAGTCGCAGATTTTTTGCAAAACTTTGCAAAAAAAAATCCTCCTTTATAAAGCTTTTACACTTATTTAAAGCATTTGGCACTTCCATTTACAGTGTTTTTGGCATTGTTTTTCTTTTTCAAAATGCAATATACTCTAGGTGTGGCATTTTGTTTTTTTTCTAGTATTTTTTTTCTTATTGACTTAATAAATCTTGAAAAAATGCTAGAAATATTGCATATATGAAGTGTTAAAGGTAAAAAGAGTGCTTGAAGTGGATTAAAATGTTTTTTGAAAAGGATATGTGGATACAACTTTTCTTTTTTTTTTTCAGGTGGCTTCCACCTGAAACTTAGTCGAAAGGGTAGATTCTCAGACATGACCGTATACATAATTGTTCAGGGTTTCATCCAGAAAAGTGGGATGACATTTTTTTTTTTCCTCGCTTATCATCCGTGTGCAGTTCATATGCAATCCGTTTTATTTTTACAGAATTGCAATGTATCTGTAAAAATGATATGCCATACTGTAGCTCCATGTGGCACATGATTTTTTCTTTTTTTTCTTTTTACACACCGATTTGGTCATTGACACAAAATTTGCTTATCTGCACTGTCCCATTGAATAATGTTGCTCCAAGTGCTGTCTGTTTTATTTCCACATACGGCACTCAGACAGAAAATACGGTTGTGAACGAGCCCAAAAAGTGATTAAAAAACGATTGTAAAGAATGAACATAATGCACAGCAATGTTAAAACCACTTGCTGTACATACTGTATGTTCTGTCTTTTAGGCTAAGTGCCCACGATGCAGAAATGCTCCGGATTTTTCCTGAGCGTTTCTGCATCTCCGTGGCAGAAAAAACGCATGCGGATTTTGCATGCGGATTGTACATGCGTTTTTTTTCTGCCAGGTAGAAGCATTTGTGAAGCGTTAACATGCGATTTCGCATGCGGGTTGTCAAGCGCTTTTCCTAGCGATTTTTAGCATCACTTGGAAAAGTGCTTGTCAACTTGGTCACACTATATAAATCCATGCAACCGGCATGGATATATGTTGTGTGACCAAGTTATGATGCTGCGTGACCAAGTTATGATGCTGCAAATAGTAAAAATAAAAAATATAAATGTTGGAAAAAAAAAAAAAATTATACTCCCCTTCCAATGGCCCCCGGTCTGCTCTACTGTGCGTCCAGTATGTTCGGCGGCTCGCGGTGCTCTAAAAAGGACCTTCCATTACGTAATTTAGTCATGTGACAGGTCACGCGACCGCTGACGTCAGCTGACCTGACTTCGATTCCGCACAATTAATGGTTGTGCTGCGGATCTTTCAGCAGCATGTGCACAGCACATTCGGATTATCAATGGGAAACATGGCAGACAACTTAAAAAGCATTTTTAATGCGTAAGTCATTAAATCCGCATTGTGGGCACATAGCCTTATAGCTTCTTTTATAGCTTCTTTTAACCGCTCCAGGCTTCGAAAGCCAGAAAGCTGCTAAAAGTAGTATGTTCATTCTTTGGGTGGTTTCCACTTGGAAGACGTTTGCTATGTAAAGTTTAAATTATGGGAAAAAAAAGCTGCTGCAGCAAAAATGACGGGATAAAAGCAGCAACAAAGATTCTTCATGAAAACTTGGTGGATATGCTGGAGTCTAAAAGACACCCTGTGCATATCTGCTAAAGGTGCTTTTTCCTTCTTGCATATTTATGAAATAGCCACAGGATATGAAACATATGCTTCTTAGGTGGTGGTTGCTCAGCACTTTCCTATGAATAAAGCCAAGTGCCATTGCACTGCTTATATCCTCCACTAGATGAATTTGCCATCAGTGCTTTAGATGAACATACCCATAAAAGGGCTATTCTGAGCATGTACAACCCATTTAAGTAGATACTGAAACTCTGATCACGTGGAGCTGACAGTTATTGTAGAAATAGCTGCATATTTACAAGAATACGTTAATGAGTATTATAATCAATGTTTCTGGCCTCTCAACAATTTTTAAAAGTCCTTGGTTAAGCCCCAATGATTAGTTTTGGTGAGTTTTTGACACTGTGGATTTTCGCTGTGCAAAAAAACAAAAGATAAACAATGTCTTAAGGCCCGTCACACTTAGCGACGCTGCAACGATCCCGACAACGATACGACCTGTCAGGGATCGTTGCTGCGTCGCTATGTGGTCGCTGGTGAGCTGTCAAACAGGCAGGCTCACCAACGATCAGGGGAGTAGCGACATCGTGGAAAGAATCTTTCCACGATGTCATGCTCCTGGTTACGAGCCTGCTGAAGCAGGAGCAGGCTCGTCACTATGGTAAACATCGGGTTACTAGGGGCACACGCGCTCCTAGTAACCCGTTGTTTATCATGGTTACCACTCTGCTACAGTGAGCGGGAGGTTACCGCTCACTTTAGCAGGCTCGTAACCATGATAAACAACGGGTTACTAGGTGCGCGTCTGCCCCTAGTAACCCGATGTTTACCATAGTTACCAGCCTGATCGCTGCTCCCGCTGGTCACACACAGCGATGGGTGCTGACCAGCGGGAGACCAACGACCAAAAAATGGTCCAGGACACTTTGCAGCGATCAGCGACCTCACAGCAGGGGCCTGATCGTTGCAAAGTGTCACACATAGCGACATCGCTGGTGAGGTCGCTGTTGCGTCCCCAAAACCGTGACACAGCAGCGATCTCGCTATGTGAGACGGGGGCTTAACAGTTCCAGCAAAGTGGATGGGATTTATAGAAAACTTCTACCCACTGTTTTTTTTTTTTTCATGTTGCGTAAACTGATCTGTGGTGCGTTTTTGAAGTCTGCAACACGTCAATAATTATTGCAGGCACACCGAGTAATAGTGTATGTCCACACTTTTGTAGCTTTTTTTTTTTTTTTTAGTGCATTTTTTGTGCATAGAAACTGCATTTTACAGTACCAGCAAAATTAATCAGAGTTCCAAAATTTCATTCACACTTTTTTCTGTTTGTTGAGCTGTGGTGCATCCTTTTTTTTTTTTAACTGAAACGTAAAATTTTTCAACGTTTTTGACCCATTCAAATGAATGGAGAAAAATGCAAGTAAAAACCATAACTATAACTCGTCACAAACGCATGAAAGTCCACAGGTAATAAAACACGTATAACTGCTCAAAAAAATAAAGGGAACACTTAAAGAACAGAATATAACTCCAACTAAATCAAACTTCAAACCAGGGGAGGAGTCCTGAGGAGATAATTTGCATACTCCCACAGCAATTTGGGATAAGTGAAAAGTCTCCGCGAGCTCAAAGAACACTGGATTTTGGCCGTTGGAGCTGAAAGGAGGACATCGGTAAACCAGGGGAGGAGTCCTGAGGTCCTGCCGGCTCGCGAATTTTGGAGCGTTTTTCACTGTTTTCATAACACATTAAGAATAAGAACATGGAAGAGTCCAGGAGCCATTTGGTGAGCTGCATATCCGGCTACATGTTCACAGACTTGCAAGTGGAAAAGCCAAACTTTACATGCCAGAAATGCAAGCTTGTGTCCCTGTTGGAGGAAAAGTTGCGAAATCTAGAAGAGAGGTTACCTACCTTGAAAATCATTAAGGAAGGTGAAGAGTTCTTAAACAGAGCAGAATTATCTCTTCATGATAAAGAAAGAGAAGAAATTCGAACTGCACCTGACAAAACAGAGGAATGGAAGCATGTGACCCAGAGAAGCAGGAGGATCGAGAGGCAGTCAGCACCCATACTGCTCAGGAATCAGTACCATGCTCTCACGCAGGAGAACCACGAAGAAATACAGCAAGATAAGACTTTGCCCACAATGAATAACCTTGTAAGCCCTCAGAATCCTCCTGGATGGAGAAAGAAAAAACGGAGAGTGGTGGTCATGGGGGATTCCCTGTTGAGAGGAACGGAGGCCGCTATCTGCAGATCAGACATAACCTCAAGAGAAATGTGCTGTCTTCCAGGTGCAAAAATTAAAGATGTCTGACAGGATATCAAGACTCTTCAGACCTACAGATCACTACCCATTCCTGCTAATACATGTGGGGACAAATAACACCGCAAGAAAGGACCTGGAAACCATCTGCAGTGACTTTGAAAACTTAGGCAAGAAAGTGAAAGAATTGGGAGCGCAGGTGGTCTCATCCATCCTCCCAGTGGATGGCCAAGGAACAATGAGGTGGAATAAGATTCTACAGGTGAAGAACTGTCTACGTCGATGGTGCCATCAACAAGGATTTGGATTTCTGGATCACGGACTGAATTACCTATATGATGGACTACTTGCTAGAGATGGGGTGCACCTTACGAAGACTGGAAAACGTGTATTTGGAAGTCTCCTTGCTACACTCATCAGGAGAGCTTTAAACTAGAACAATGTGGGAAGGGAAGCAAAAGGCCAGAAAAAGATATACAGCTGAAAAATACTATTGAGATCTCTGCTATTGGAAGTGGAAAGAAAGAACAAAGACAAAAAAAACTAAATAATAAAAATATGGGAGGAAGAGAAACCAATCACAAACTAAAATTGTTTTTATACAAAGCATGGGCAACAAACAAGGAGAATTGGAACTACTAACGCAGGAAAAGAAATGTCATTGGAATCACTGAAACTTGGTGGGACGATACACATGATTGGAATACAAGCCTAAAAGGATACAACTTATTTGCAAGAAACAGACTTGATAAACGAGGAGGATGTGTTGCATTGTATGTTAGAAAAGCGTATATCTGCACAGAGATTGAAGCTTCAGAGTTCAGGGAGTTCTGTGGAAACTGTTTGGGTAAGAATACAAGGAGAGAACAGCAGAAAGGACACCATTGTAGGCATTTACTACAGGCTACCTAGGCAAACTGAAGATATGGATGAACTCTTTGTATCAAATGACCAAGTTCTCCAAAAAATATGACATAGAGTTCATGGGAGATTTCAACTATCCAGACATTTGTTGGGAATCTCTCTCAAGTAAAGCTAACAGGTCAAGCAAATTCTTATCTTCTCTTGCTGACAACTTTATCTTCCAAAAGGTAGGGGAGAAAACAAGGGGATCTGCTACTTTGGATCTAATCCTTATAAACAAGGAGGAAATGGTTGAGGAGGTAAAAGTGGCTGGGACCCTAGGAGGCAGCGATCATGATATTATAGAATTTTGGATTACTAGAGGAGGAAGTCATGTGAAGACACAAACTTCAAGGTTAGATTTCAGAAAGGCAGATTTTAAGCGACTCAGAATGAGAATAGGAGGGATCCAATGGCTGGATGTCCTTAAGGACAAAAATGTCCAGGAAGGATGGGAAATTTTTTTAAATATGAGATTCTCAAAGCACACTCGTTAGCAATCCCAAAAAGTAGGAAGAATGGGAAGCATTTAAGGAAACCAGGATGGATGAACACAGAACTTAAACACATGCTAAAAAAGAAATGTTTATCAAATGGAAAGAGGGAGGCATATCTAAAAAGATTATAATGCAGTCTGCAGAACCTGTAGGGCACGTATTAGGTTAGCTAAAGCTGACAATGAATTAAGGCTTGCAAGAGATGTCAAAAGCAATAAAAAAGGATTTTACGGGTATGTCAAAAGTAAAAGAAAAGTCAAAGTTGCTATAGGATTTTTACAGGATGAAAATGGTGAAGTGGTAAGAGAGGATGTTGAGAAGGCTGAATTTTTTAATTCCTATTTTGCATCAGTTTTCTCTCAGAAAGAAAATGTAACATCAACTGATCTTCACTGTCCTATTAAAGGAATAGAAGAATCCAAGTTATCTGTAAACAGAAAGATTGTGAGGGAATATTTAGCTAACATAAATGAGTTCAAGTCTCCAGGTCCAGATGAATTACACCCCAGAGTACTGAAGGAGATCGTAGAAGAAATTTTAGAACCACTCTCCATAATCTTTGAAAATTCTGGGAGAACAGGAGAAGTCCCAGAAGACTGGAGAAGAGCAAATGTTGTTCCTGTCTTCAAAAAGGGGAAGAAGGTGGACCCGGGGAACTATAGGCCGGTGAGTCTGACTTCTATACCAGGAAAGATCTTTGAACAAATTATTAAACAACATGTATGTAAGTACCTGGATAAGAATGAAGTGATTAACCAGAGTCAGCATGGGTTTGTAACTAACAAGTAATGTCAGACTAACTTAATTTCCTTCTATGACAGAATCACTGACTGGGTGGATGAGGAAAATGCTGTAGATATAGTATATCTTGACTTCAGCAAAGCATTTAACAAAGTATCTCACACCATCCTTATTGAAAAATGACCAAGTATGGAATGGACAAGGCAACTGTTAGGTGGATTCATAACTGGCTTAGTGATCGGACTCAAAGAGTGGTCGTAAATGGCTTCACATCCAGTTTGATGAATGTCTCAAGTGGGGTACCACATGGCTCTGTCCTGGGACCTGTATTGTTCAACATCTTTATCAATGATTTAGATGAAGAAATTGAGGGTAAACTAATTAAATTTGCTGATGACGCAAAGCTAGGAGGGATAGCTAACACTAGAGAGAGAGAGAGAGAGGCTTCAAAAAGACCTAAATAAACTGGAGCAGTGGGCAGCAGTTAATAGAATGGTTTTTAACAGGGAAAAATGCAAAGTACTACATCTGGGCAATAAAAATGAGAAAAGCATACACAGAATGGGAGGAATAGAGCTAAGCAACAGTACATGTGAAAAAGACTTGGGTATACTAATAGATCGTAGACTGAACATGAGTCAACAGTGTGATGCAGCAGTAAAAAAGGCAAATACAATTCTGGGATGTATTAACAGAAGCATACAGTCTAGATCACGTGAAGTCATTATCGCACTTTACTCCTCTTTGGTCAGACCTCATCTGGAATACTGTGTCCAGTTTTGGGCACCACATTTTAAAAAAGACATTGACAAACTGGAGCAAGTTCAGAGAAGAGCGACCAGAATGGTGACTGGTCTGCAAACCATGTCCTATGAGGAACGGTTACAGGATTTGGGAATGTTTAGCTTGCAAAAAAGAAGACTGAGAGGAGACTTAATAGCTGTCTACTAATAGCTCAAGGCCTGTCACATTGTAGAAGGATCATCTTTATTCTCATTTGCACAAGGAAAGACTAGAAGCAATGGGATGAAACTGAATGGGAAGAGACACAGATTAGATATTAGAAAAAACTTTTTGACAGTTAGGGTGATCAATGAGTGGAACAGGCTGCCACGAGAGGTGGTGAGTTCTCCTTCAATGGACGTCTTCAAACAGAGGCTGGACAGACATCTGTCTGAGATGATTTAGTGAATCCTGCTTTGAGCAGGTGGTTGGACCAGATGACCCAGGAGGTCCCTTCCAACTCTACCATTCTATGATTCTGTGAAATCAAACTGTCCACTTAGGAAGCAACACTGACAATCAATTTCACATGCTGTTGTGCAAATGGAATAGACAATAGATGGAAATTATTGGCAATTATCAAGATACCCTCAATAAAGGAGTGGTTCTGCAGGTGGGGACCACAGACCACATCTCAGTACCAATGCTTTCTGGCTGATGTTTTGGTCACTTTTGAATGTTGGTTGTGCTTCCACACTCTTGGTAGCATGAGACGGACTCTACAACCCACAGACGTTGCTCAGTTAGTGCAGCTCATCCAGGATGGCACATCAATGCAAGCTGTGGCAAGAAGGTTTGCTGTGTCTGTCAGCGTAGTGTCCAGAGGCTGGAGGCGCTACCAGGAGACAGGCCAGTACACCAGGAGACGTGGAGGGGGCCGTAGGAGGGCAACAACCCAGCAGCAGGACCGCTACCTCTGCCTTTGTGCAAGGAGGAACAGGAGGAGCACTGCCAGAGCCCTGCAAAATGACCTCCAGCAGACGACAAATGTGCATGTGTCTGCACAAACTGTTAGAAACCAAATCCATGAGGGTGGTATGAGGGCCCAATGTCCACAGATGGGGGTTGTGCTCACAGCCCAACACCGTGCAGGACGCTTGGCATTTGCCATAGAACACCAGGATTGGTAAAGTCGCCACTGGCGCCCTGTGCTCTTCACAGATGAAAGCAGGTTCACACTGAGCATATGTGACAGACGTGACAGAGACGGGAGACGCCGTGGAGAGCGATCTGCTGCCTGCAACATTTTTCAGCATGACTGGTTTGGCAGTGGGTCAGTAATGGTGTGGGGTGGCATTTCTTTGGAGGGCCGCACATCCCTCCATGTGCTCGCCAGAGGTAGCCTGACTGCCATTAGGTACCAAGATGAGATCTTCAGACCCCTTGTGAGACCATATGCTGGTGCAGTTGGCCCTGGGTTCCTCCTAATGCAGGACAATGCCAGACCTCATGTGGCTGGAGTGTGTCAGCAGTTCCTGCAAGATGAAGGCATTGAAGCTATGGACTGGCCCGCCTGTTCCCTAGACCTGAATCTGATTGAGCACATCTGGAACATCATGGCTCGCTCCATCCACCAACGTCACGTTGCTCCACAGACTGTCCAGGAGTTGGCGGTTGCTTTAGTCCAGGTCTGGGAGGAGATCCCACAGGAGACCATCCGCAACCTCATCAGGAGCATGCCCAGGCATTGTAGGGAGGTCATACAGGCACGTGGAGGCCACACACAATACTGAGCCTCATTTTGACTTGTTTTAAGGACATTACATCAAAGTTGGATCAGCCTGTAGTGTGTTTTTCCACTTTAATTTTGGGGGTGACTCCAAATCCAGGCCTCCATTGGTTAATAAATTTGATTTCCATTGATGATTTTTGTGTGATTTTGTTGTCAGCACATTCAACTTTGTACAGAACAAAGTATTCAATGAGAATATTTCATTCATTCAGATCTAGGATGTGTTATTTGAGTGTTCCCTTTATTTTTTTGAGAAGTGTATGTAATTTTTAGTATGTTTCACACATGACTGTATCATTAAAGTTTGCCAAAGCCAAATGTCAGGAAGTATCAAAAACAAAGAAAAACTTGCTGCAAAAACGCTACATGTGCACGTAGCCTAAGGATATGTTCACAGGTGGCTTTTTTGCAGTGCTTAAGTTTCTGCATCCAAAAGCAGAGTGTTGGCAGGAAAAATGTTGCGTAAAATACATGCAGTTTTGCATGTAGTTTTTAGGAGTTCTAAATTGTGTTCTTTTTCCATAATTTAGAATCGGTGAAAACACTTAAAGAATTGACATGCTGTGGATTAAAGAAAAATTACTTTTCAGCCAAAAAAACTCAAAGAAAAAAACCAAGCATGTGCATGAGATTTTTGACATCTCATTCACTATTCTGGTACTGTAAAGCGCAGCATTTTTGCCCCAGAAAAAATGCTGCAAAACGCCACTTGAGAACATATCCGAATAGTCAGTAATTAGTTGATATATTTATTGGTTTTTACTATTGTGAATTCTAATTAATACAGATCACTATGTTAGTAATTACAAATTGCAATCACTTGTGCACAAGTACAAATTGTCTTTTTGATCTTCTATTCATTCTTGATATAGTCACTCTACTGCACTGATGTTTACGGTAGTTTTTATTATTACTTGTATGGTTTGTGTCGCTGGCACTTATTCTAGGATGTCTACAAGCCCAGACCTGCTCGTATTACACTGACAATGCACAGCAATGTAAATGCAGACACTTGTAAGGACAAACTATGCAGACTGATAAGAAACGATGCAAACGCCAAACACTGTACAGGATTTCAGTCAATACCGCAACAGCATAAAATTCGTGTCCTGATAAAATGCTCGGGTATATCCTCATGATAATGAAATATGGTGTACAGTTTCAGTAGCTTTGAGAGAACTAATCTTCTAGTTTTCAGTGATGGAATCATGCAGTCTCTGTTATACAGTGACACCGTGTTATTATTATGATGTGCTATTCGTGGGGATGTGCTATTCAGTTTAATGGCAAGTGGCCAAGGTCAGGCCAATAATGGTCTCATTTTTTCAGCCCTGGATCTTGGGAACATAGATGTTTTCAAAGCGGTATGTTCAGTCAAGCCGCACTGCTATAGAGAAATGCATTTGTGTTTCCTTTGTTCTGTAAATAGTACGTCCCAAACCTCGTAAAAAACATTTTCTGGTTTGTGGTACAGTTTTCTACCTTATTGTGAAACCTCTCAAACTTCTGTGGATATGGGGTAAAAAATTTAGTTTTTTCACCAGGTTTCTTCCATTAATACATAGACAAACTTGGTAATTAAACTGAACGCCACATTTTATGAAGCCCCTGTATCTATGTTTCTTTAAAACCCTCTCTATATTTTATGGCCTTATTCAGGCGTCCATGTCACATATATGTGTTCTATCCGTTTTTTTAATTCCAGATAAAAGACATACCCAGTACAATCTATGGTGCTGGTCACATGTCCTTGTTTTTTTCATAGACCATATGTGTGTGCAAAACTTGTGGAGAAATATCCAATTTTTTTTCTGGTATCACAGATGAAAAGCGTCAATACAAGTCTATGGTACAGTGAAAAATACATACATAGCATCTGTGTACCATTGCATCTGTGCATATTTTAACATTGCAAGGTATAGGAGAAGCTTTGTAATTTATCTATTCGTGAAAAACAATGAAGACACGCTGATAGTAAAAAAGAACACATGGACCATACAAGCGTTTAAACACGTACATGTGAATGAGGTGCAAGACAAATTCAAAGTTGCAAAGAGTCAATGGTTTATATACACTCCTCGACATGGAAACTGAAACACTGAGAAGGAAAAGTGGTGAAATTATGGAAATCACAGGATCTGTAGATCTGTTGCTGATGTGCAAATGATGAAAAAATGAAAAGAACATTTTAAAAATATCTCAATTTATTCAGCATAGAGTATGAACGCCATGCATAAAAATACCGCACTTAAACGCCTTGGCTGATCTTTATTAAGGTTATTAATAGAGATGAGCGGTATTCGAATCGAAAAGTTTGCCAATCTCAAATTCGAGCTGTTTTGGGCGGTGTTTGAGCCGTTCGACGAACCCGAATGATTTGAAAAAAATCCGGCTGTTCGAGGTTATGTTCGATAACTGTTTGTGCACCCAAATCGTAACTGGATTTTTTCACAGTAATGCTGATAATCAATGTTAATACACAGTTTGAGTGTACGGCGGGGGGAGGGGCAGGGGATGGATCTTTCCCGCATTTACAGTGGGGAGGTGCAATCTGTCAGCCTATCAGCAGCGCACACACGGAGCGAAGTGCTTTTTTTCACACAAGCAAGGGCATGTGTCATTGGCAGTGTATGTCACATGTCCTTGCCCTATAAGACCAAGCCATTTTCCTCGTCGCCACCATTTTCTCACTGCTGCAGCTGAGTGTTAGACGACACTGCTGCTGCTGTTAGCGCTATATTGTGTAACTGAATTGCAAGTGAATTTTCTCTTAAATAGACAGAAAGGTTTAGGGAGTAGGGACTAGTTTGTAATTGCAGTCCTTTTGAGGGCTAGGTTACATCAGTTCCTAGCACTTTTAGCAGGCAGGTCTGTTTTAGTGCTGTGCAAGTGTTTTTCACAGCATTTGGCTAAATCTAGCTAAGCAAATCCTTTTGGGCCTCTTGCAGTGTGTGTTAGTCAGTGGAGTAGCCTATCTGTGTTGCAAGCTACACCACCTGTGTATGTAATACAATTTTTTCACTGAACCTAGCCAAGTAAAACCTTTTAGGCCTGTAGCAGTGTGTGGTACTCATTGTATTAGGCCATCTATACTAAGCTCCACCAGCTTTCAAATTACTAATAATTTTTAGCTGCATCTTGCCTGGAAAATAATTTTGGGCATAGTAGCAGTGTGTGGTACTCATTGTATTAGGCCATCTATACCAAGCTCCACCAGCTTTCAAATTACTTATAATTTTTAGCTGCATCTAGCCCGGAAAATAATTTTTCTTCCCAATAGTGGTAGCAATAGAAATATGGGGCGCGCGCCTGGCTAACAAAAATATACGCTTCATAACAAAAAACACCAGCCTAGCGCACTGCATTAATAAGATGGCATCATCGTCTCTCCCAGTACTAGGCCTACTACGCCGGCTAGCATTCCTGTGCCTAAAACACAATGTATGGGTCCGCGCTAGCCACGATGCTGAGGGGTCTAAAGCTGCTGCTAATGCTTTATCACAATTCAATTGGCAGATTTTCACAGAGCTGCTCCCCAACGCCCACCCATCGGGCAACAGTTGCCCACCCTCCCTATGGGATCTAGTGGCGAATATTTGATGCCGTTAATCAGAGCGTCAGTTGCCCCGTCGACGTGGCAAGCATACGGTAAGGCATGGGAAGAGTGGACACGACTAGTAGCAGGCAGACGGGTTGACCAATGTGAACAAGCCAGATTACAAGTCACCATAGAATTTCTCCACCAGCTAATGATGAGGGGCATATCAGGGGCGTCAGCGCAGCGGTGTCTGACCGGAGTAGCATTTCACTTCCAACTACTGAATTAGGGAGATGTGACAAAGAGATTCATCATCAGACAATCCATAAAAGGGTGGAAAAGGGGTCAGCCAAGTCAGGAGTGTAGACGTCCCGTCCCGTGTCACGAAAACTGATTTCTCACATCATATCCCTAACACCATTAACATGACACTCACAATTTGAAGCAACACTACTGTCTACTGCATTTGCGATCGCCTTCTTCTGGGCGCTATGCATAAGCGAATTAGTCCCTCAATCCAAAATTACCACCAGTGGAGTCTTATTACACCAGGACGTAGTCATAGCCAATAATGCAATACGTCTACGCATACGCCAATCGAAAATGGTTCCAGTGAGCAGGGGCACTTGGGTACTTCTACAACCTACAAAGGGTACACGGAGTCGGGTAACAATAGTAAAAACATATATAACCATCAGATCACAAAGTAATTTCTTCCTATCACACATTGATGGAATGCCATTATCAAGATACCAACTCCAAGCTATATTTAATAAATGCATAACAAAGGCAGGGAACCACCCCAAAGATTATGGGACACTCTCATTCCGCATAGGCGCGGCCACGGAAGCAGCAAGAGCAGGACTGTCAGAAACGGAAGTTCAGAGGATAGGGAGTTGGCGATCCACGTATTTGGCGAGATACATAAGACCGGACTTGTTATCCGAACGTGGTTTTTCTTTTACAGGTGACGCTAAGCCAACAGTGTGGGTGATAGGCCACTCGTGTATATATATTGGGCAGAAAAAAGGGCGAAAGTCCGCCCAGGCAGGAGGAAATTAGAGTTTCATAACACATATTTCAACTGGAGAGGTATTAGAGGCCTGCTATGGCCACAGGTACTAATGGAGGTAATCAAGGTAGGGAGAGAGGCAAGAGGTCCGGTCATCTTAGTTATACAGGCCGGGGGAAACTACCTAGGTCATCACAACAGCGCATAACTAATGGCAATAATGAAACTAGACACTGAGCGCTTCAGAGAATTTTTCACAAAACTAACTATAGTATGGTCAGAGATTGTGCCGATAGCGGTATTGCAAGGTGCGCGAGACATCACGGCCATCGAACGGACAAGGCGGGTAATAAATATTCGGATGGCAAAATTTAGAAGAGACAGAGGCGGTGTAGTGATACAACACCGACAACTGGAAGGAGATAAAGCAGGCCTCATACGGCCCGACTGTGTTCACTTAATGGATATTGGACTGGACATATTCCTGTCAGGACTCCAGGACGGAGTGGAACAAGCGTTAAGAGTGATGGATGGGGGTCAGAGTCCTGCATACGAGTACGCAGGATCCTCCGTGGCCTGGAAATAGAAAGGACATTGTTGGAGAGTTACACTTGTTGGCCAACTTGCCGGAGTGGAGACCCAGGCCATGCTGCAACAAGCTGAATTATTTTAGAAATAAAATGCCTTTCTAATGGAATGAGTATAAAGAGTTAATAAAGCTGTGACCGATCCTCACCCATCCAGTTGTAAGAGTTACATTTTTGTATTGTCAAGGAAAGGGGGACGGTAGGGGGGCTGAGCGTCTGGGTTTGGTTGGGGGTCCCCACAGTCTGCCTAGGCTAGATGCATTTAAAAATTCTTATTAGATACACAGGCGGTGCAGCTTGCTTCGCAGCTGGGCTACTACGCCCAAAGTATTGCCTAGGCTAGATGCAGTTAAAAATTCTACGCTGACTAGCAGACACTGAAGCTTTGGAGCAGACCTCTGAGTAAACAGCTCTTCAGACTCAACCATCTGTGTTACCCCATAGTCTATGTAGTTTCTTACAGATAAAAGGGCACCCAACCCACCTGGAATTGACGATGCCAACGTCACGTAAAACACAGCAAGGGGACTCCAAAAAGAGTCTCCATTTTTTCCAAAAATTGTGGCACAGACACCACTTAAGTGGCATCAATTGCTCCAGAGTTACTTAAAACGGTTGGTGAGGTGATTTTACCAAATCCTCAAGCTTTTAGTCTCCCCAGGATGACACAGGGGTAGAAAAGTCCTTGCGGATCCATGATTTGTTCATCTTTATGAACGTGAGTCTGTCTACATTCTCAGTGGACAGCCGCGTGCGCTTATCTGTCAGCACACCACCAGAAGCGCTGAACACACGTTCAGACAGAATGCTGGCTACGGGGCATGACAAGATCTCCAAGGCGTGAGTGGCGAGCTCCAGACATTTTTCCAGATTGGAATCCCAAAATGAGCAAGGGTCCAGTGACAGTCATGGCTTCGATGTTCACTTGGAGATACTCCTGTACCATCCTCTCTAAGCATTGACTATGTGTTAGACTTCTTGTCTCCTGTGGCCTAGCAAAGGATGGTCTAAAAACGTGGTGAAACGATTCCACAAAATTGCTGATACCAGCAGATACTGTGTTACTGTTACGGTTTGAGTGATGAAGACTCGACAGTCCCACGGTTGGCAAGTTAGAACTGTGAGATTCACTATGTGCACCACTGCTGATACTCCTGCATGTGTGAATCCCTTTCTATGGCAGGAATTATTTCAGCAAATTTACTTTTGTACCGGGGATCTAAGAGTGTGGCAACCCAGTAGTCTGGATTACTTCGACTTCTGACAATCCAAGGGTCATGTTGCAGGTAGTGCAGCAAGAAGGCACTCATGTGTCTTGCGCATCCAGGAGGACCAAGTCCTTGTTGTGTTGGTAGCGAGGTAACAATCATGCTTCCTTCCTCTGCCCTCTCCCCCCAACCTCGCACAACAGAAATGTGATCAAGGTCTCCCTCATCTGATGAGTCTTCCATGCCCATCGCCAGTTCGTCCTCCACTTCTTCTTCGGCTCCTGCACCTTCCTCAACAGTTTGGCTGCTACCATGCGCCCTGGTTAATCCCTCTCCCCCACCCTCCCATGCCTGCCGCCTTGGTGCTGCCGACTGTCTGGACCTTGGAGATGTTATCCCTTCCGCATACGACTCCTCCTACTTCCTCCACCTCCTCTTGTTCCACCACCTGACTCCGAATTCTGTTTAACATGTGCTCCAGCATGTAAATCACCGGAATAGTCATGCTGATAATGGCATCGTCGTCAGCACTAAACATCTTCATCGCCATTTCAAAACACTGCAGAAGGGTGTGTGGCACCCCTGAGGGTTCAGTCGCCACAGAGGTACTGCATCTCACCCAGAGGTGTGGTATCTCACCCTCAGGGAAGGATAGAGTATGGCTCGGGACCCTAACACCTGCATCCAACACATACCCACAGTGGGGGTAGGGCGAGATTTCTCCTAAGGGAGAGCTCAGTCCCAGGTCCCTAGCTAGCGGGAGGGTCCTATGTAGTGGGTGTGGGTGGAGAAAGCAGCTTAGGGGAGCACATGACAGGGAGAGTATAAATAGGAAGCCATCTTAGAAAGAGCAAGCCAGTCAGAGGAGGAGAAGTGACAGGAGCAGAGGCTCGGCATGAGCTCTGCTCCAGAGGCGGGCCTAGCCTGGGAGGCCCAGGACTGAAGGAGAGAAGAGAGGAGTGGGAGCAGGAAGGCTCCAGGAACCGAAGGGACCCTAAGGGTACGGGCCGTGCAGAAGGCCACCCGTATGCCCGCTGCTACCAGGAGGTAGAGGGGTAAGGCCAGATAAGGGGAACCGGTCCCTCAACTAGCGGAGAAACAGCAAGGCTCAACTAGAAACCGGAGGCTGCAGCATTTCATGTACTGCAGGCCAAAGTCTACCCCAGTCTCACTAAGAAGGTAGCCACATAGGACCCAGGGGACGGAACACACGTCGAACGCCAAGGCCCGAGGATACCGGATAGAAGTGTCACTGGGTGTGAGGTGCAGGGAGAAGGCTAGAGTAAGGACACACAGAAGGGGGTCCTGCTAAGTACTCCGGAGCTATCTGGGGGTGGACTGAGCCCCTCACTGAGTATGCACAGCACGACGGGGGAGATTGCTCTGGTACCTGTAATCTGGACTGCAACAACTGTGAGTAAAGATCTTGGGACTGCATCACACGGAATCTGTGTTCAGTACTGACTCCCTGCACTACCATCATCCACCCACACTGCCTTGAAGCTACACTCTTCCTGTGGGGAGTAATAATACCATTGCTGCTAAACCACCAGCTTCAGAGGACTGTTCCGCAGCTGCGGCCCCTTTGGCTGCACTCCACAGGTGGCGTAGTCGGACATTATAAAACCCATATATACAAATTACCCTTGGATTGACCGCCCTGGGTCACGAACTGGGTCATGGACCGGGTCACGGACCTGGTCACCGCCACAGTGACTACAACCCCCAGCGTCTACCGGCCCGGCTCCGGGTACCCCACGGCCCAGGGGGCGCGTCAACTTCATAGGTCCCTGATCTGAGACCACTCCTGCAGCGTGATTTGCCCCACCTCTGGATCTCCTTGGCCCAGGCTATACGTCAGAACGTATTGCACCAGGGCTTGTCGGTGCTGCCACAGTCGCTGCAACATGTGCAGAGTTGAATTCCACCATGTCGGCACATCGCATTTCAGCCGGTGAACTGGCAGGCCCAACGACTTCTGTAGAGATGTAAGTCATTGAGCTGCGGAATGCGAACGGTGGAAGTGAGCACACAGTGACCGTGCCCTCTGCAGAAGGCTAAAAATTGCTGGACAACCAGGTTCAACGCGTGAGCCATACGAGGCACGTGTGTGACATTGCCCCGGTGAAGGGCCACACCCAGGTTTCCAGCATTGTCGCACACGGCCTTCCCTGGTTGCAGGTCCAGTGGAAACAACCATTCATGAAACTGGGTCTCCAGAGCTGACCACAACTCCTCAGCTGTGTGACTCAGTTCCCAGACATTTCAAAGTAAACACAGCCTGATGCCGTTGAGCCCTGCTGCCAGCATAGTAAGTAGGTGTGCAGGATTCCTTCTGCGCAGTTAGAAAGCGGGTGGCATTACCAGACAGGCTTTGGGTGCAGGTGGAGGACCGAGAGGAGGTTGAGGAGGCAGAAGCAGTGGAGGAACTTCGAGATAAAGAGGATTGACGCACAACTCGTGGGGACGGCAAGACTTGGACAGCAGCCCCTTGTCCTGCTGTCACCATAGTTACCCAGTGCCCAGTCAGCGACATGTAACGCCCCTGTCCATGCCTACTCGTCCAGGTGTCTGTGGTGAAATGCACCCTGTCACACACACAGTTTCTCAAAGAAGTGGTGATGTTGTGTGCGACATGCTGGTGTAGCAGAGGCACACCTTTCTTTGAGAAGTAGTGCCGACTGGGCATCTGGTACTGGGGCACTGCGACGGACATAAGGTCTCGAAAATCCTCTGTGTCCACCAGACGGAAAGGCAGCATTTCTGTAGCCAACAGCTTGCAGATGGTGAAATTCAACCTCTTAGCTTTCTCATGTCTAGGAGGAAATGGTCTTTTACTTGTCCACATCTGAGGGACCGAGGGCTGGCTGTTGTGCTTAGACGGGGTTGAGTAGGGTGTCCCCGGTAAACTGCCGGTCTGTGAGGAAGATGCAGGCGGAAAAGTTAGGTTGCCTTGATCCAAAGGTGGTGCTCTCTATGTCGGAGAGCGCTCAACACCAGCTGGTGTTTCCACTTCCAAATGAAATCATGACCTGCCAATCACGCTGGCTGTTGCGGGTAAAGAGGTGGCAGGTCTGCGTCCCAAAACAGGTGTGACTGCTGTCCCCCCAGTCACAGAGGATGAAGAGGCCGTGGATGCACAAGATGGGGCAGACGGTGGTTGGCCCGGCCTGCTAGGCCGCATTGTAGCACAGTGAGCTTCCCACTGCAACTTATGCTTCATATCCATGTGACGGTTCATGCATGAAGTACTCAAACTATGGATTTTTTGGCCTCTACTTAGCTTTTGGTGACAAATATTACAGATAACACGAGTTGGGTCATCCTTTTCGATCTGAAAAAATGCCCAGGCTATGCAAGGCTTAGAGCCCATGCGACCTGAAGAGCCACTACGACTTGTGGTCAGAGGCAGAGTTGTGGTTGAGGATGCAGTTGTTGACGTGCTTCCAGTACTCCGTCTCTGTCCAGGAAGGCGCAACCTAACCTCGTCGTCAATAGCATCTGTGACGCCCAGCTGCGCTTGGTATCACAGATCCTAGAAGAGTGCATTGATGGAATCCTCCACCAGAGGCCCCCATAAACATTCACACATCCCCACCTTCCACCTCAGACCAGCAGAGGGAGCCCATTGGGGATATAAATGGGGAAGGTGGAGCTAGGCAGTTCAGTTCCTCTGAAGAGTTCCTGCAGTAGAGAAGCCTAAGAGAGGTCAGTCTGCAGTGGAGCTCAGTCTAGTCTAGAGAACTCATTTAATAGTTCAGCAGTGGAGCACGAGGCTCCTGCTAGCTAGATTCAGGGAGCCCAGTTAGAGCTTAAGGTGTGCCGGCGTCATAAGATTGGTGAAGCGCGGCAAGCTGCTGTTAGTGTGTATAGCCTAGTGAGGGCCCGAGTAGGCCGAAGGCAAGTGGAGAGTTAGTACATAGGGGGCAGAGGAGCTTAACCAGCTCACCCCAAAGCATTTACCGGACACCGGATCCGAGCTTACCGGGATCTCTATGACCCAGTAAGGCATAACCGGAATCCCTGGAGAACTACAAGTCCCAGGATCACTAAGGTGCTGATACGTAACAGAGCCAGGAGACGCTTAGGCCCCACATACTGGGAGCGTGAACTCCAAGAGAAGGCCCTACCACAAGGTCAGCCAGCGCAGGACAGAGACAAAGTTAGGCCTAGCTCCAGGCAGGTCAGAAACTTACTACGCAGAGGCAAGAAACAGGAGGCCCTACACCCGCTCATTGGGGAGGGTCCTGATATGCACCCTTCACCCTACAGTGCTCCGGGATGTGCCTGAATTTCCACCAGTAAAAGGTACTGAAGTGACAACCGTGTCCGTTCCCGTTCTTGCTCTGACCCAGCTGGGTCTCGCCTGTCCTGCATTCCCCCTGCATACGCTTTTCTGAGGCCTAGCTCCACCTGTGGGGAGCTATACCATCGAGCTGCCTTATCACCGGCCTCAGTGGACTGCTGCAGCGCTGGTGCTTCTCACCAGATACCACAGGTGGCATCACGAATTCTTATAAAATTAACAATTATCCACCCTTTTAAAGAGTGACCCCAGGGTACGGGCCCGGGAGCCGACCACCGCGACATCCCCAAGGCCAGGCAAAGGCCCGGGTACCGAGTCATCCCCATCCCCTGGGCTAGTCACATCCTCCTCTGCTGACCTCATCGACTGGCTGACTGTGGGTTGACAGTAAATGGGATCTCCAACCTCGTCGTCATCACCCTGTGTGTTCTCACACCCGTCGTCCTCAGAGCCAACCTCTTCCTGCCCTGACCGAAAAGTCAAGTTGTCGCTCCAATCAGGTATTTGAGTCTCATCATCGTCTTCATCATTGTCTCCACCAACAGGAGTTACAGTTTGGGAATGAGGGTCTACATTATGCTCAGAACCTTCTTCATCTGGTCCTGGATCCGACTCGTAAAGATTCTGGGCATCAGTGCAGATCATTTCCTTGTCTGGATTAACAGAAGCTCTGGAGCAGACCTCCGTTTCCCAGGCTATAGTATGAGTTAACAGCTGTGCAGACTCAACCATCTGTGTTACCGCATACTCAGACGGGCAGCTGGAGACTTGGGAGCTGTGAGGAAGCAAGTGCGATTGGGGTGACACCTCTGAAAACTGGAGTATTTGCGATGTTGAAGTTGAGGTGGAGGAGAGCCCACTTGAAGGAGCACTTGATATCCGTTGAAGCACCTGCTGTTTTTGTGCCTCATCTGGAATTTGTAGCGATGGGCGTGTCCATAAGAAAGGGATCGTATCGCATTGTCCACGAAAAGAAGTAGACGTCTTAGTTTGGCTGGAAGATGGTCTTACTTCTGCAAATGTTACTCCCCACCCCGGGGGGGCTCGACCCACCAGCGGACAGGCACCAGTATTGGAAGTTGGGGGCTGGCCGTCAGGGGCAGGAACGGACTGGCTGTGTCGGCTTCGCACTCCAGCGTAGTCCCTCTGCCCGCTCGCGCCCGTAACCTCAAATGGATGTGCAAGCGGCTTTTCTTCCCAGGGCTGTTCCCCGCCCAGCAGGAACGTGGGGGAGCTCAGGTCGGCCTTCCACTGTACTCCCTTACCTCTCTCGCCCTCTTTCCTTCTTCCGTTCTCCATCTAACCCCTCGGCTCTGTGGTGTCCGCTCTCCCTCCAGCTCTCTCCTTCTCACAGGTGGACTACCGCGTGTATTCACACTGTGGTGAATCTTTTGGGCCCAGGCATAAGAAGTTGTCGAGGTAATGGATAATATGTGCCCCCTTGAAACGTCCATTACAACCCATTCGAGGAAGCAACTAAACGCCTCAAATAGTGAGCAGGATCTGGATCACCCCATGGGCAAACAGCGATCTATATAGTATGCTCCTTCCCAGAAGCAGCCCAATAGGTGGACACTATTCGGAGGCACAGGTAGTAAGTAACCGGAACGCCGCATCAATGTCTGTTTTGGCCGTTAGGGTGACCCTTCCCAACTTCTTGATCCGCCTGATTGCCTTGTCAAAGGATGTACAGTATATGCTACTGTACTTGGTTCTGCGTCGATGTTGTCTTTTACGGACCTGCCCCTTGGATATGACAAATGGTGGATTAGTCCGAATGTATTGGGTTCCGTTTTTGGCACAACTCACAGCGGAGATACCACTACGTCTTGTAAGGAAAGTGTTCTGAATGGAACCGCCATTCTACCTAAAGATATTTCTTTTTTTAATTTTCTTGTCACGACGTCTGGGTGTTGGTAGGCTGATTTTTACTCCAGCCTTTCTTGATTTTAGAAGGGCATGACATGCCTATATCTGTGTCTCCCCCTCCTTTTACTCCTCCACCTCTTTTCTTTTCGCATAACTATATGTACTTGTCACTTTTCCATGTGTTAGTTATGTCTTCTGAGCAGTTTGTCAGCTTTTGGACACCTTTGAAGGTGTTTTCTATGTGTTTTTGTTTGCCTGCCATTGGTTTTAACGGTGTTCGACGAACATACGGGTGTTCGACGAACCGAACCGAACTCTAACACTATGGGGGTGGCTCAATACTAGTTATTAATGGTTTTCTGGGGAAAGTTCTGCCACTTTGAATGCATTTGAGCACACAAATCACAATAGCACAAGCAACATTCATCCTGTTGTCGTGTTGAAAAAATGGCTACTGTGACAATTTGGAGAAATTGCTGTTCCACTGTTTCCACAACCAAATCAATGTAATGCTGATCTGTTACCATTGTACCAGAAATAAAGACTACAGAAGTGCAGCTACCAACAGTTTGCCGCCCCACACCATAATCCCGGACATAGGACCAGTGTGTCATTTGATCTTGAAGGCCTCTGCATGGCGTTGTCCACATGGTCTCCAGACCAGTCTCTAGCTGTCAGTGTCCAAGGCAAAAGCAGGACTTCTTGTTAAGAGGATAGACCTCCATCCAGTCTACATTATGGTCTTGTTCTGCACCATGATAGTCAATGAGAGTGGTGATGTGAGGTCACTGGAACACCAGCAGCTTGACTTCAGGCTTGTAGCCCAGTGATGTGCAAACACTTTTTGATTGTTTGTGTAGACACTGTTTGAAGCCTTAAAATACTACTTCAGAAGTTTTCTTTTATTTCACCGCTGTAGTGATCTGACTAATGTAAGTTCCCAGTACCCTAGTAATATACTTAGTAGCCGCTATCTTCTGTTCTTGGCGATGCTCCCATTGTCTTCTGCTGGTTGTGACCTGCCAGATAGCTCAAGTGTTTGCTGGGCGAGCTGGAAGTCCCTTCTCAATGTATGTCTGAGAGCCAGAATGATGCCAGAACGAGTCTCTCATAGAGCTTGTGACCATTACCTCTGACTTCCTGTCAGTCAGAAGTGGTGGAGTGGTGCTTTAAGGGGCATTTACACTGAAAGATAATCATGAACAATCACTGTTTAGAAATGCTTTTTTCACGATTAACTTGTTGTGTAAACAGGCTGCCAATCGGATGAATGAACAAACTTGTTCATTAGGTGAAATGATCTTTTCTGTGTAAAAGATGATCATTCTAAGCAGTACAGTGTCCTGTCAGTGCACTGCTAAGAACCATGTCCGAATATGTACAGTGAGTAATTTGGTATAGATCACTCAGTGCAGATCGCTTGCTTTTGTCTGCCTGTGTAAACAGGCAGTCATACAACCACCGATAGGTAAAGGTTCATAGATCGGCAGTCTTATCATGCCATCGGTCAGAGCATGTAAACATACCATAAGGCCTGGTATATGATGTCCAGAATGAATCTATCATGGAAGCAGTGGTACAACTCTTTTTCTAAAGGGCATTGTGGAGCTGAAAAACAGCTCCTGAGGCAAAGACACATGTTGCTCATACTACTGTGAGCAGCTTGCATGGCCTAAACTTGCAAACATGGCCAGCAGCGTCTTTAGACTTGTCTCACATTGAGAAAATCTGGAACACCATTTTTCCACAATTGCAAAGGGAGCTGTCAGCAGCGCATCTTGATTTGCATGCCCAAGTGCATTCCGGGCAGTAGAACATTAATCAGATAATTATTAATAAACTATTAATAAACTGTTTGACAAGCAATCCCTGCATGTGTCACAGCTGTCTAACAGCCGTGACACTTGTAGACGCGGTGAAGGTAAACGAAATGCCAAGCACGCCAAAATACTCGGCGAGCACCCCAGCATGCTTGCTGAAAGATTAATGAGATATACTCTCTCAACACTAGCTGCAGCCCATTGACAACAGCTGATTGGCCACAGCGCTCATATGACCTACGACTTCAGCAGACCGGAAAGCAAGTATATGCTGTTTTTACTTTCAATGGGGTTTTGTTACATTTAAGAAAGTGTTATCCAAATAGTAAACAACCCCTTTAAGCAACAAGTTTATGGGATTTCAGAAAGCTTATTTACTTGGCTGGACGGTAAATTTTCCTGCAAAAAAATGCAGGGAAAAAGAGGCGAGTAAATAGAATATTACTCCTGTCCTCTGTTATTGGTGCCGCTCTGGTAGTCTTCTGCAGTTTGTGACCTGCTGGATTGCTCCAGTGTTTGCTGGGTGAAAAGGAGCGCACTTCTTAATGTCAGTCTATGAGAGCCAGAACAAGATTAGACTTGTTAGAACTAGAACAAGAATAGACTTGCATAGAGAGTTTGTGACCCTTAACTCTGACTTCTGGTCAGTCAGAAGCTGCAATCACAAGATGGCTGCACTGGACCAGAGCGGTAGTGAGAAGAGAAGATCATATAATAACAAGTACCGTATTTTTCGCTTTATAAGACGCACTTTTTCCCCCTAGATTTGGGAGGAAAATATGGGTGCGTCTTATAATGTGAATATACCTTACTGGCTGCAGTGGAGCATGCATGCATCATCCACGGTGGCCATTTTCCCTCTGAGTCCACCGCATTGTATACCATGTAAGTGCTGGGGCTCCAGGCTTTCACAAAATACGGCATATTACTAATGTCAGGGAACATAGATTAGTGATGCCACTCTGACGTGAAATAAAAAAATACGCTGGAGTGGTGCTTTAAGTCTATTGCATATGGTAGTGTCATGTAAAAGTTTGGGCACCCCTGGTCAAAATTACAAGTATTGTGAACAATTAAGCAACTTGAGGATGAAATGATCTTTTAAAGTCCAAAAGTTAAAGATGACACATTTCCTTTGTATTTTAGGCAAAAAAAATTATGTATTTTCATCTTTTACATTTTAAAAATTACAAAAAAGAAAATGGGCTGATGTAAAAGTTTGGACACCCTGGTGTTTAGTACCTAGTAGCACCCCATTTTGCAAGTAATTCATCATGTAAACTCTTTTTGTAGCAAGCCAAGAGTCTTTCTTTCAATTCTTGTTTGAGGGATTTTCATCCATTCTTCCTTGGAAAATTCTTCCAGTTCAGTGATATTCCTTGGTCATCTTGCATGCACTGCTATTTTGAGGTCTAGCCACAGATTTTCAATGATGTTCAGATCAGGGAACTGTGAGGGCCATTGTAAATATTTCAGCTTGCTCCTTTTGAGGTAGTCTATTGTGGATTCTGACATGTATTTAGGATCATTATCCACTTGTAGAAGCCATCCTCTTTTCAACTTCAGATTTTTTACAGATGGTGTTATGTTTGCATCAAGAATTTGTTGAAATTTCATTGAATACATTCTTCCCTCTACCAGTGAAATGTTCCCCATGGCATTGGCTGCAACACAATCCCAAAGCATGATTGATCCACCCCCATTCTTAATGGTTGGCGAGATATTCTTTTCCTGAAATTCTGTGCCCTTTTTTTTCCACACATACCTTTTTGATCGTTGTGGCCAAATAGTTCTATTTTAACCTTATTGGTCCACAGGACTTGTTTCCAGAACACATCAGTATTGTTTAGATGTTCTTTTGCATACATCTGAAGCGGAGTTTTATGGTGAGGATGCAGGAGAGGTTTTCTTCTGAACAGTAGAACAGTGTACCACAGCTCCAGAGTCTGCTAAAACTTTCTGAAGGTCTTTTGCAGTCAAGCGGAGGTTCTTATTTGCTTCTCTAGCAATCCTACGAGCAGCTCTCACTGAAATTTTGCAACCTTTTGAAACCTTATCTTGCCCTCCACTGTTCCTGTTAACTGCCATTTCTTAATTACATTTTGAACTGAGGAAAGGACAACTTGAAGACGCTTTACTATCTTTTTATAGCCTTCTCCTGCTTTATGGACCTCTACCATTTTAATTTTTAGAGTGCTAGGCAGCAACTTAGAAGAACCCATGGCTGCTGTTTTTTAGCACAAGGTTAGAGGAGGCTATGTTTTATAAAGCTGGGAAATTTGCATCACCTGGCCTTTCCTAATGATGATGGTGAACAAGCCATAATCCTAAAGGCCCCGTCACACTAAGCGACGCTACAGCGATTCCGACAACGATACGACCTGTCAGGGATCGTTGCTGCGTCACTATGTGGTAGCTGGTGAGATGTCAAACAGTCAGATCTTCCCAACGATGCGGCGACCTGTAACGATCTGTATAACAATGCACGCCTATGTGTTTCTGTGTCTGAGTCATTAGCAAGGTTGTTGGTAAGGTGTCAAACACACTGATGCATGCTAGCCAGGGGGGCTTCAATGATCAAAGAAATGTCCAGACCATTCCGACACGACCAGCGATCTCACAACAGGGGCCTGGTCGCTGCTAAGTGTCAAATGTAATGAGATGGCTACTGAGGTCGCTGTTGCGTCACAAAACTTGTGACTCAGCAGCGATCTCACTAGCGATCTCGCTTAGTGTGACGGGGGCTCTAATTTGACCAAGGTCTCAGACCTTAATTAGCCTGTTATCATCTGAGCGCACAAATCTCCAAGGGGGGCCAAACTTTTAAATCAGCCGATTCTTTTTTTGTAATTTTTAAAATGGAAAAAATGACTATAATATATATATTTTTTTTAAAGTACAAAGGAAAGGTGTCATCTTTAACTTTAGGCCTTTTAGAGATAATTTAATCTTCAACTTCCTTAACTGTTCACAATAACTGTAATTTTGACCAGGAGTGCCCAAACGTTTACATGCCACTATATATATTTGTCTTTTTTTTTTTTTTTTTTTAAATTTAATACTGTTGGTGGGGTTGAAGATTTTCACATGTTTTCTTCATGATTCATCATTTGCTACTTTTCAAAAAGTCCCCCTTTCCACTCAGTGATTTTATGTACACAAGACATTTTGAAAAAAGTGCAACTTTTTGGTCTGAAAAGTCGCAAAAATGCTTAACCGCTTCGCGACGCCCCACTGTATATAAACGTCGGCGCTGCCTGGGCTCTGTGCAGCGCCGATGTTTAAAAACGGTGGGTGGTCCCGCAGCACTCAGGACCCCCAGGGTCCTGCAAGCGCTACGGTACCGGTTCAGAGCAATAGCTCTGACATGTGGCATCATGGGGACCTGATTGGATCAGGTCCCCATGATGTTAAACTGTTCCTATCTTCTAGATGCCGCGATCCATAGCGATCGCGGCATTTAAAAGATGGTGACAGGCGGTGGTCGGCGATCGGGACCCCCCACATACCTTAGTAGCGGCGGGGATCCCGGTGCTGTGACCTCTGACATTATCGAGACCTGATTGGCTGGTGTGACGCTGACATCATCGAGACCTGAGCCAATCAGAGAGATCACTAGGGAAGTTTGTTTTAGCAACAAACTTTCCCGGGCGATCTGGCTGATAAATACACTGTTTCTCCTCCGATCTCAGTGAGAGAGCAGAAGAGAAACAGTGTGACAAGAGCTGTCAGCTTTGCCACAGTAAAAGTGAAAAAAATAAAATAAAAAAGAAAGTAAGAGTTAGGGTTAGTCAGTCCTGTCAGATCAGTCCAGTCAGTCCTGTCAGATCAGTCCAGTCAGTCCTGTCAGATCAGTCCAGTCAGTCCTGTCAGATCAGTCCAGTCAGTCCTGTCAGATCAGTCCAGTCAGTCCGGTCCGTTCAGTCCAGTCAAAAAATATAAAAATAAAATGGCCCGTCAGACTTATACCGCGGAGGAGGTGTATGCCCTGCTGTGTTCTGACACTGATGACAGTGCAAACTCAGATGGAGATGTGGATTTTGAGGACTTTAGTAGCGGCGACACTGAGAGCTCAGAAATGAGCAGTGATTCTGGTCCATCCTCAAGCCCAAGGACCAGTACAGCAATAGGGGCAAATAGCGCTACTGGAGAAACTTCTCCAAATCAGGGAACACTGCCTAGTACAAGCGCTGTCCCTGCTACCAGTGAATTGGCGCACGCCAGTGTACAAGGGGCTTTGCCACATGATCTAGCATTTCCCAGATGGGAGGCTTCGGATTCGGCTGCTCCATTCAGCCCTGATTTCAACGCCACTCCTGGTATAAATGTGGAGGTGGAAGACTTTGGACCAATTAATTTTTTTAATTTGTTTTTTACAGACAGCTTGCTAGAGCATATTGTCGTGCAAACAAATTTATATGCGTCCCAATTCATAAGCCAGAATCCCCGATCTTACTATGCTAGGGCAAATTTATGGACACTAATGTCCCGGAAATAAAAAAAATTTTTTAGGACTTACATTTGCCATGGGGCTTGTTAAAAAACCGAGCATTCGATCCTACTGGTCCAACCACCCTGTTCAAGCCACCCCTATGTTTTCAGTTGTTCTTACTAGGACCCGTTATGAAATGCTCATGCGGTTTTGGCATTTTAACGACAATAGTCAATGCCTGCCCAGAAATGCCCCAGAACATGACAGGTTATATAAAATTAGACCCATCATTGAAAATTTGTCAGAAAAATTCTTAAGGCTCTACACCCCAACACAAAATATTTCTTTAGATGAGTCCCTTTTAAAATTCAAAGGAAGACTGCACCTCAAGCAATTTATCCCATCTAAAAGGGCAAGGTTTGGAATAAAGATCTATAAAATGTGCGAAAGTTCAACCGGATACACATCCGCTTTCCGCATATATGAGGGGAAAGATAGCCAACTAAACCCACCAGGATGCCCTACTTATCTGGGGACATCTGCAAAAATTGTTTGGGAGCTGATAAGTCCATTTTTTCAAAAAGGCTACAATCTGTATGTGGACAATTATTACACCAGTATACCCCTAATTAAAAGTCTGGTTGAACACAACATCGGGGCTTGTGGGACCATCCGTAAAAACCGTCAGGGGTTTCCACAACCATTGGTCAACCAAAAGTTTCAAAAGGGGCAGTCAGGGGCTGTATGCAACGGAGAGCTGCTTGCCCTGAAATATAGGGATAAGAGGGATATTTTTGTCCTCGGCTCGATCCACACAGATGCCACAAGGGCCACAGTAGAACTAGGATCCACCACTCCGAAGCAAAAACCTGTGTCAGTCATTGACTACAACAAACACATGGGGGGTGTGGACCTTGCAGACCAGGTTCTACAGCCATACCAGCTATCAAGAAAGTCCTATACCTGGTATAAAAAGTTGGTTATTTATTTGTTTCAGGTGGCCACATACAATTCTTTTGTGTTGTACAAAAAAGCAGGAAATTCAGATCCTTTTCTTGACTATCAAGAAAAGGTAATTGAAAATCTTGTTTTTCAAAGTGTTAGCCCCGCTCATCCATTAGAATCTGAGGATGTGAAAAGACTCACTGAGCGACATTTTATTGCACTTATTCCAGCAACGGAAACAAGAAGGAACCCCCAGAAAAGATGTCGTGTATGTACTAAAAGAGGAATGAGGCGTGATACCCGTTACTATTGCCCACAATGCCCATCATTGCCAGCCTTATGCGTCACTGACTGCTTTAAAATCTTCCACACAGAACCACGTTTTTAAACTGTAAAAATGTATCCCAATTTGTCATTCAAACATTTGGTTCATTTAGTGAATGACACATTCGAGTAGAGCTCACTTAATTTCCAGGGGGGGTTCTCCAGAATCTAAACCTTCCATTGCGTGCTTGTTTCTGGAAATCATCAATTGAGTTAAAATGGTCACTAAACCCATAGATGAATTCCCAGAGGGGTGTCATTTCCAAAATGGGGTCACTTCAGGGGGGATTCTTTAATTCTGGTACTTAGCGCCTCTGAAAAGTGCCAGAACAGCAGAATCCCCCCTGAAGTGACCCCATTTTGGAAATGACACCTCTCTGGGAATTCATCTATGGGTTTAGTGACCATTTACCCATCTACTTATTTTCCCACCACTAGATTAATTTATACAGAGGAGTAGATTGTAAAATTCAGTCACTTGTTGGGGGTTTCCTCTGTTTAGGCACCTCAGGGGCTCTCCAAATGCAACATGGCGTCCGCTATCGATTCCAGTCAAATTTCCATTCCAAAAGTCAAATGGCGCTCCTTACCTTCCGAGCCATGCCGTGCGTCCAGACAGTGGCTTTGCACCACATATGGGGTATCAGCGTGCTCAGGAGAAATTGCACAACACATTTTGGGGTCCATTTTTTCTGACTGCCCTTGTGAAAATTAAAAATTTGAGGTTAAAGTAGCAGTTTTGTGAAAAAAATGTTAAATGTTCATTGTTTTCTTCCACATTCCAAAAATTCCTGTGAAGCACCTGAAGGGTTAATAAACTTCTTGAATGTGGTTTTGAGCACCTTGAGGGGTGCAGTTTTTAGAATGGTATCACTTTTGGGTATGTTCTGTCATAAAGGCCCCTCAAAGTCACTTCAAATAAGATGTGGTCCCTAAAAAAAATGTTTTTGTAAATTTTGTTGTAAAAATGAGAAATCGCTGGTCAACTTTTAACCCTTATAGCTCCCTAACAAAAAAAAATTTTGGTTCCAAAATTGTGCTGATGTGAAGTAGACATGTGGGAAATGTTATTTATTAACTATTTTGTGTGATATGTCGCTCTGATTTAAGGGCATGAAAATTCAAAGTTTGAAAATTGCAAAATTTTCAAAATTTTTGCCAAATTTCCGATTTTTTTCACAAATAAACGCAAGTGATATCGAAGAAATTTTACCACTATCATGAAGTACAATATGTCACGAAAAAACAATCTCCGAATCAGGGGAATCCGTTGAAGCGTTCCAAAGTAATTACCTCATAAAGTGACGGTGGTCAGAATTGAAAAAATTGGCCTGGTCACGAAGGCAAAAACAGGCTCTGGTGCGAAGTGGTTAAAGATAATAAAAAAGACAATTTTTGACTTTTTTTTTTGCAAAAATCAAGAGTCAATTGCACCATTTTGATGAATTTGGTACAAGAAATGACAGCTAGCAAGTAACTTAAACTCCCAACCTCCCCCATCCCCATTGATGTTTTGGGCACTAAATGCTTCTTTCTGCTTGGTGAAAAGGCTGCGCAGGCGTATAATATACCGGCTTACATTTCCACTTAAACTTTACACAAAGGATTCTGTGCAATGTTCTGCCCTTTCATATTCTCTATATTTTTAGCACGTCCCTGCTATATATTTAAACCTAATCTGGAGTAAAATCTCAACTGGCCCATGGAAAATGCAATTGTTATGAGATTCCTACTATAATATCCTCTGCAGCTAGCTACACCCTTAAGATATTCTTCCAACCACAAACGCATAAAAATTCTGGCGAGAGAGAAAATGTTATGCTCACAAGTAACGGCGTAACCTTTCCCTTAGGACATGACGATAACAGAGATTTCTCAAACTACCCTGTTGATGAAACAAAATCCCCTGTGCAGCCTCAGACAAAGGCTAAGGAATATACCCAGAGGTCACCAACAAAAGCCAAATAAGCTTTTAGATAACATAACATCACAGCTACTGTAGAACCATAAATCTCATCATGAGAACGCTATGAATATATTTCCATAGCCGAAGAGCAAATCAAATTAATTTATATTTGCCATTAGTCATCACATTAAACATAACTGTGGAATGTCATAAATGAATGCCTGCCTTAGTAGTTGTGCAATGATAATATTTAGGTCAATTTTCTTCTCATTGTCAGAAGTTTTGCATTTGAAGCTTATCTTTTAACTATAATGCAATAGTGCACAATTGCATTATCAGAATATATATCAACAATACTTTATTAATGGCCTTTCCATAGTATTAGTGAAGTCTGAGGTTTGGCACCCCCACCAATTTTAGTTGTTTTTGGTGCTGGCAGTAGCCAGGTGTGTACAGTGAATGTGATCCTGTGCTGTCTGTATACTCTCTTGCTTCCTCCCCTGCCCAGGAGATAATCTTATAAATCTGTCCCTACTGTGTCTGACCATGCAGGAACCTGGTCTGATCATATCACATCTCCTGGGCAGGTGAGGAAGGAAAAGAGTATACAGCTATTACAGCAGGGGATCACAGCTGATTCTTTTTGTGAGGTAAAACATTCCCAGCCTGTTTTTTAAACAATGTTTTACTTCAAAGAAAGAGAATCATTCTCGCTCTCTCTCCGCTTAATTGTGAAGTGCTGCGGAATATGTTGGCGCTATATAAATAAAAAAAAAATATTAATCATTTGCGATCCAGGGCTGTCCTGTCTGTATAGCACAGCATGGGATCACAGCTGATTCTTTTTGTGAGGTGAAGCATTTCCCTGCCTGTTTTTAAACAATCTTTTACTTCAAAGAAGAATCAGCTGTGATCCCGTACTGAAATGTCTGTATACTCTTACCCCCTCCTCACCCAGGAGCTGTGCTATGATCAGACTGGGCAGCACGGTGGCTCAGTGGTTAGCACTATTGCTTTGCAGCGCTGGGGTCCTGGGTTCAAATCCCAACAAGGACAACATCTGCATGGAGTTTGTGGGTTTCCTCCTCCGGGTTCTCTGGTTTCCTCCCACATTACAAAAACCTACTGATAGGGAATGTAAATTGTGAGCCCCAAAGGGGACAGCGATCATAATGTCTGTAAAGCGCTGCGGAATATGTTTGTATAAAAATAAAGATTATTACTATTATCATGTCCTGTACGGTCAGACACAGCCATTACACAGTAGGGGCGCATTTATAAAATTATCTCCGCACAGGAACATTTTATTTAAGCACATCCAATTGTGGAAGTTATTATCATTCCGAGATCTATTGATTAAAATGAACTCTTGTTCATGGGAAAACCCCTCTTAATTTATTCTTCCAACCACAAACTCATAAAAATTCTGGCGAGATAGAAAATGTTATGCTCACAAGTAACCTTATAATATTATATTGATGACCTATCTTAAGGATAGAAAAATAAAAACTTGGCACTCAACTGGATGAAAATGTTTATTCATGCAAGCCAATAAATCCAGATTATAAATCTAGAGATGTTAATGTTTCAGTCCTGTGTCCAGACCTTCATCAGAAAAATGCGGATTGCTGGCGGTGCAGTTTTTTTTTTTTTGTTCATTTTTACAAAGTTCAGAGTTTTCAGAATTACTAAAATAAGAAAAAACTACAGTTTACCATATTTATATTAAATATTCATATTGCCAGATTGATTTTACCATAAAATAAATGCCATAAACCCAAAAAACAATGGTGGAATTGCTTTTATTTTCCCACCATTTCACCCAACTTGTATTTTTTTTTTTTTGCTGTTTTCAGTAAAATATATGGTAACGTGGTGTCAAGCAAAACATGCTAAAAACAAGCTCTCACATGGCTATGTAGATGGAAAAATAAATAATTGCTCTTGGTAGAAGAGGAGGAAAAAACAAAATAAAAAAAAAAATCGTCCAGAACTTAAGTTGTTTAACGTATGTAGAGCAGGAGTTTGAGAAAAGCTCCAAAATCTCTAAAATGCTTAGTGTGTAGACTTCAGCACACTGTTTTACCACAGACTTTAACCCATTCACCCCGGCCGATTTTTTTTCTTTTTTTTTCCTCTCCTTCTTCCAAGAGCCATATCTTTTTCCGTCCACATAGCCATATGAGGGCTTGTTTTTTGCTGGATGAGTTGTACTTTTGAATGACATCATTCATTTCATCATGTGATCATGTGTAAAGTGGGAGAAAATATTCCAAGTGTGGTGAAATTGCAAAAAAAAGTGCAATTCCACAATTGTGTGTGTTGTTTTTTATTTACTATGTTCACTATATGGTTAAACTGACCTGGAAATATGATGCCCCAGGTCAGTACAAGTACGCAGGTGCCAAACATGTATAGTGGTGTCTTTTTTTAAATTTGCGTTTGTTGCCATTTTCCGGGACCCATAACCTTTTCATTTTTCGGAAGATGGGGCTGTGTGAGGGCTTATTTTTTTGTGCCCTGAGCAGACGTTTTTACTGATACCATTTTGGGATAGATGCAATGTTTTGATTGCAACACTGCAATAAAATGCAATAAGAGGCAGAGGCCAAAAATTCGGAATTCTGGCGTCTTTGAATTATTTTTATCATTGCGTCATTTACCAATCAGATTAATTTTCTATTTTGAAAGATCAGACTTTTATGAACTCTGCAATACCAAATGTGTATTTTTTGAATTGTTTCATTTTTAATGGGGCAAAAGGGGTGATTTTGAATACATTTTTTTCATATTTTAAATTGATTTTTTTGGTTTTAACTGTAACTAATAGTCCCCTTAGGGGACTTGAAGCTATGATCGTCTGATCGTTTGTGCTACAGCCAGGGGTGGATTAAAAGTAGCAAGGGCCCCGGGCAGTTAACAAGGCGCGGCCCCCCCTCCCTATATATGTATGTATGTATGTATGTATGTATGTATGTATGTATGTGTGTGTGTGTGTGTGTGTGTGTGTGTGTGTGTGTGTGTGTGTGTGTATATATATATGTATATATATATATATATATATATATATATATATATATATATATATATATATATATATATATATATATATATGTATGTGTGTATATATATATATATATATATATATATATATATATATATATATATATATATATATACACCACACACACACACGATGTATCACATGTCACATGATCCCCTGTGATAGATCATGTGATAGTTCACGTGAAATTACTTTGGCACAATATTAATATATTAATTATAATAATTTTTTTTAGGTTGTGTGCCCACGATGCCTTTTTAAGCGTTTCTGCAGCGGCAGAATCGCTTAAACGCTTGGTAGAAGGTCTGCAATGTTCCCCAATGATAATCCGCATGTGCTGTGCACATGCTGCGGAAATTTCCGCTGCGGATTATCATTGCGGAAAAATCCACAGCAACCAATTATTTTGCGGAAGCGCGGTGTTTTTGCCGCCATTGACTTGCATTGGAACTCATGTAATCCACATCACTGCATCTGTACATGCGGATTCCTTGCGTTTCAATGTGCGGATGGTACTCTGGTCTGGAGAGGAGGAGACTCTCCTACGGACCCGGGTACCATAGAACCTGTAAAAAAAAGAATAAAATAAAAATACATTATAATTACCTTCTGATGGCTCTCGGTGTCTTTATCCGATGCGTCCTGGCTTGCCGGCAGCTCGCGGTAGACTAAAGGACCTGCCGTGAGGTCATTTAGTCATGTGACGGGTCACGCGACCGCTGACGTCGGCAGGCCATCAGAAGGTAAGTATATATTTATTTTTTAATTTTTAACCATTCTTTTACGCTCACACTATATATAAATCCATGCCGGTTGCATGGATTTATATAATGTGACCAAGTTGTCAAGTACTTTTCCAAGTGACGCTAAAATCGCTTGGAAAGCGCTTGACAACCCGCATGCGGAAATTCATGTGAAGAACGCTTCACATCCGCTTGTCCCTGGCAGGAAAAACGCATGTACAATCCGCATGCGTTTTTTCTGCCAGGGAGATGCAGAAGCGCTAAAAAAAAAATCCGGAGCATTTCTGCATTGTGGGCACATAGCCTTACATTAATTGTATGGCTTAATATTGAGCACACGTAGCCATCTATACACAGCAGGAGGCCGCACGGTGCCATCTATACACAGCGGGAGGCCGCACGGTGCCATCTATACACAGCGGGAGGCCGCACGGTGCCATCTATACACAGCGGGAGGCCGCACGGTGCCATCTATACACAGCGGGAGGCCGCACGGTGCCATCTATACACAGCGGGAGGCCGCACGGTGCCATCTATACACAGCGGGAGGCCGCACGGTGCCATCTATACACAGCGGGAGGCCGCACGGTGCCATCTATACACAGCGGGGGGCCGCACGGCGCCATCTATATACAGCGGGAGGCCGCACGCAGTCACGCGCACACACAAACATATACAGACATATACAGTACAGACCAAAAGTTTGGAGACACCTTCTCATTTAAAGATTTTTCTGTATTTTCAGGACTTTGAAAATTGTACATTTACACTGAAGGCATCAAAACTATGAATTAACACATGTGGAATTATATACTTAACAAAAAAATGTGAAACAACTGAAAATATGTCATATTCTTGGTTCTTCAAAGTAGCCACCTTTTGCTTTGATGACTGCTTTGCACACTCTTGGCATTCTCTTGATGAGCTTCAAGAGGTAGTCACCGGAAATGGTTTTCACTTCACAGGTGTGCCCTGTCAGGTTTAATAAGTGGGATTTCTTGCCTTATAAATGGGGTTGGGATCATAAGTTGTGTTGTGCAGAAGTCAGGTGGATACACAGCTGATAGTCCTACTGAATAGACTGTTAGCTGCTTATTTCTTGCCATAATACAAATTCTAAGTAAAGAAAAACAAGTGGCCATCATTACTTTAATAAATGAAGGTCAGTCAGTCCAAAAAATTGGGCAAACTTTGAAAGTGTCCCCAAGTGCAGTTGCAAAAACCATCAAGCGCTACAGAGAAACTGGCTCACATGAGAACCGCCCCAGGAAAGGAAGACCAAGAGTCACCTCTGCTTCTGAGGATAAGTTTATCCGAGTCACCAGCCTCAGAAATCGCAGGTTAACAGCAGCTCAGATTAGAGACAAGGTCAATGCCACACAGAGTTCTAGCAACAGACACATCTCTTCAACAATTGTTAAGAGGAGACTTTGTGCAGCAGGCCTTCATGGTAAAATAGCTGCTAGGAAACCACTGCTAAGGACAGGCAACAAGCAGAAGAGACTTGTTTGGGCTAAAGAACACAAGGAATGGACATTAGACCAGTGGAAATCTGTGCTTTGGTCTGATGAGTCCAAATTTGAGATCTTTGGTTCCAACCACCATGTCTTTGTGCGACGCAGAAAAGGTGAACGGATGGACTCTACATGCCTGGTTCCCACCGTGAAGCATGAGGAGGAGGTGTGATGGTGTGGGGGTGCTTTGCTGGTGACACTATTGGGGATTTATTCAAAATTGAAGGCATGCTGAACCAGCATGGTTACCACAGCATCTTGCAGCGGCATGCTATTCCATCCGGTTTGCGTATAGTTGGACCATCATTTATTTTTCAACAGGACAATGACCCCAAACACACCTCCAGGCTGTGTAAGGGCTATTTGACCAAGAAGGAGACTGATGGGGTGCTACGCCAGATGACCTGGCCTCCACAGTCACCAGACCTGAACCCAATCGAGATGGTTTGGGGTGAGCTGGACCGCAGAGTGAAGGCAAAAGGGCCAACAAGTGCTAAGCATCTCTGGGAGCTCCTTCAAGATTGTTGGAAGACCATTTCCGGTGACTACCTCTTGAAGCTCATCAAGAGAATGCCAAGAGTGTGCAAAGCAGTCATCAAAGCAAAAGGTGGCTACTTTGAAGAACCTAGAATATAAGACATATTTTCAGTTGTTTCACACTTTTTTGTTAAGTATATAATTCCACATGTGTTAATTCATACTTTTGATGCCTTCAGTGTGAATGTACAATTTTCATAGTCCTGAAAATACAGAAAAATCTTTAAATGAGGTGTGTCCAAACTTTTGGTCTGTACTGTACATACACTCATAAACACATTTGAAACACAAAAATACATATAAACAGACACACAATGATATCTGCGCGCACACATGCACACAATCACACATGCATACATGCGCACACACACACACACCATCCCCCGGCTCCCGTCGTCCAGCTCCTCTCCGGTGCAGCAGTGCAGGCTGGCCACACACTGCTTGACGTCACACTAGCAAACACGGCCACGCACAGGGCCGTGTCTCCTAGCTGTGATGCGGCCGGGCCAGCACACAGGGAAGTTAACAGCTGCAGAGCTGGCCCGGCCGAAGAAGAAGCAGCGGCCGTGCGCCGCTGCTGGGGGAGTGGTCCTGGGCCCCCCCCGCCTCTGACAACCGGTATGTGCCGCACATATTATAATGAGGGCAATCTGGCCATGGAACCCCTGGAGTTCCGGGGCCCCGGGCAGTAGCCAAGATTGCCCTCATTATAATCCGCCTATGGCTACAGTATACATACCAGTGCATCAGCTCTGTTATGTATAGAGAAAATCCCAATCTCTTATGAACGCCAGCTACAGGCTGGCTTTCAAGGGAGACTAGTCATGATAAGCACGGAGGTATTTAGCAGACCTCTGGCTGTTAACGCAACCCATCAGGGCCCCGCAATTACATTATGGGCGGGTCTATCGGTGCATGGAATGTCACGCTTCCTGCTGGTGCGTGTTAAATGCCGCTGTTAGAGATTGACAGAGGCATTTAACAGGTCAACAGCCACAGCTGGTAAAGGCACATGATGGGTGATTGCTGGGAAAGAAGATGCGGACTTGGCGTGTGAGACCGCATCAAATGCAGGGACACGACTTCTGATGTACATGTAAGTCAAAGGTTGTGAAGGGGTTAATGTATTTTCTGATTGCACCATTCCTTACCCACCAAACAGCCCACAGAAAATGTTTCGTCACTGTCTGGAACTACTGCATTGAAACTATTTATATGAGTAAAGTACAAAACTACTTGTACATTTCTAAATAAGATGGCATAAATAAGATCAACAAAGACCAGAGCTTGTAGATTATTGTTGATCAGCTGCATGGGGTACGTGATGTATACAGCGCTGGTAGCTGCTGCAGTCAAGAATTGGCTCAGCCCGTGCTGCTGAGTGCAGTGGATATGAGCACTGTAGATACGCATCCCCAGTTTATATACCCAGATCTATAAGCCACAGAGAGGCGCTGCTGCAAAGAAAGAGCATCTCCTGCCCTAATAATTATAGCAAAGCCATGTATTCCATGTTTGAATATTTATTTGAATGGATACCGTGTGATTACCATTACTCATGAGTGGCTGCACACCAGTTTCCCCAATGTATGGACCGGCTGTGGCTCTCCTGATTAAACCTGACAGCCCATGGCTCATGCACATGGCTGTATTCGGTCTGAGTGCAATCTGACAAACATCAGGTAGCACTCGGACCAATGTTGTTCTATGGGGCTGTGCACATGACTGATTCTTTCTTTTTTTTTTCTTGGACTGAGCTGGTCAGAGGAAAAAATTGCAGCATGCCCAAGTTGGTTCCGATTATTGGATCGCACTCGGCCATGCAAGCCAATGAGTCCATGGAAATCATCAGACTGCACTCGGATGACATCTGAGTGTAGTCCGATTTCTGTGAACCGACAGAATGGAGAACATTTTTTCCCATCTTCTCCTCATCTGAGAGAATCTGATCACTCTCTGATGAAATCCTGATAATAATCAGCTCAATTCTTTTGCATGAGAGAATATACGCTGGTGTGACCCTGGCCTAATAGTCAGTCATATATATGAGGCTGTCTAGTTCAGTTCAGGAGACTCATGGCCAGTCCGTGCAGCATATGTGAATCTGGCCTAATATAGATGACTGCTGGAGTTAACTTGGTTATTTAATTAATGGCTCGAGCCTTTTTAATTGCAACTGACTGATCTGCTATGGAGGCAAATACCTGCAAGGAATGAGAGTGTAGGCTTTTTAACTTTTTATATCATTTTAATTAACTTTTTTGATTAAATGAAATATAATTAAGAAAACAGTATGACAAAGCTATTGGGATCAACATAGGATAGACACTCTAGCTCTCATGCATGCATTCAATTATATACTGGAAGAATATAAGCCGGGTAATGTGTTTATGAATGGACTGGTAATCTGCTCCATTATCTATTTTGCATTAATGTGTTGTCTTTTTACAGATCAAATGAAATAGTGTGAATATTAAAAGGTATTTTTACATGAGGAATTGCCTGTAGCTTTCCCAAATGCCTGGGAGTGTGCGTAAGCCTATTTCAATAACTACACGATGCAGTGCTCAGTAAGTGGCCCTGTATACAGCAATGTGTCACCGACCATGATGAAACTGTACGTGAATGAGCGATGACACTAACGATTTTACGGTCACATGCTGCGCTGATCGCTCCATGTAAATGGAGCTAAACAAGCCGAGATCGACACTCATTTGTGCAAAAGCGAATCTGGGTGAGAAGAGTAAAACATCTACCAGTTCCATTAATGGATGTAAATAGCCTTTCTGTTTTCATATTCTAAGTAACATTCAAAGAAAGCCTATGCTACCAGGGAGCGCACATTACATGCTCTCAAGAAACACTATGGAACAGATCTAGGACAGATCAAGCACTTTCAGTAAATGGATGACTTGACTTAGCTAATTTCCATTATTTTCATGTTCTATGTAATATTACATTTAAATAAATGAGTTTGTATTATATGCAATGGATTTGTTTCTAATTGAGGATTGTGTGCATTGGACAAATCCTGTGGATTTCATAAACCGTGACATGGGTTCTTCTGTCATACTGATTGTGATCTGTAAGACAAGCTACCGCAGTGGCTTTTATTTGCACTTCAGTACATTCCAATTACTATGTGAAACCATCCCTACTACTTAGTGTTAATGAGGGAGCCGCAGCTGCAAACATCCGTTTCTAATATTTTTAACCATACTTGTTTTTCACAGTAACATGTAATAATGTAGCACATAATATACATAGTTTTTTTTTTTTTCCCCTGTGCCTTTTTTATCCGGTTCGTATTGTTTGGGATGGTTACCATCGCTGTCATGTTTACAAGATTGGTTTGATTTTCCTTAGTCTGGGATGAATCGTGCAGGTTTTGATGCAGTGTTTTTTTTTGTATTCTGTACTGTATGAATATGCAGCAAACTGCAAGTGTGATTTTAGCCGCCTCCCAGCCTCGAGGCTTCCGGTTTGCCATGGGCAGTGCGATCCAGTGGCATAATTGCACCAAACTGTGCACTCTCCAATACCGTATCGGATGAGCGCAGTAACATGCAAGCTGGACAGATCGTGCACTCCAGCGATTCGCGTCAGCTTTAGATCAGTGCTATACTGAAAAAAATCTTGCACGCTGCTAGACTGCAGCAATGGTCTGTAACCTAGACAACGAGCATTAAACAATGAAATCGAACAATCCTTCATTCACAAGAAGGATTTTTAATAACCTTAAAATTGCAAAGCTGCTTGTCTTTATGCCACCGCTTTTATAATGATCTATTGCTTGTAAGTAGGAATAATATGTGGAAAACATGGGCTTTATTGCTCCACGCAACCGAATCAGAGGTATGAAAGCATTGTATCAAAATGTTTTATGTATATATCATTTTGTATATTTTTATCTGATTTGGTCTAAATTACTTAGAATAAAATAAGCACAAAACTGGTCACTTTTTACCAGATAAAAGTGTCTCTCTGCTTCACAGAGTATGCTGTGTATCTTTTTTTTTTTTTTTCAATTCGCCATATGGATCCAGAAAATGGGCCTTTTTTTATTTCATTTTTATAATCTTTACTAGGTGGGCGGTGTTCACACTGTAATAATGCAGAGCAGCCTAAAGGCTTGGCCCCAGAGAACCATGTGAGCCGCAACCCCAAGTAATAAGACCCACATCCGTATGGCTACATTTGAAAAACAAACCTCAGCCAATTAGCTGTTACCAGTGGTGGCTGGAAGTTCTTGGATGCTGTTGGAGCACAGCAGTTCCATCAAAACCATAGTGGCCTCGGCCAGCGACTGCAGATCTACCCTTTTAATCATTAAATCCGAGAACTTATTGCTACTGGTAACTGCTGATTGGCTTGAGTGCTGGGTGTCCGATATTGATGGCCTATCCCAAGGCAAGGACATTAATAAAAAGTAGTGGCTGACCTTTTTAACATAGTCTGCTGTATTTCTGATCTGTTGTATATCATATGTTATACTTTGTATATTTCTGTTGAATAAGGGTACAAATTGGCGTAATTCACTATCTGAACAATATCTATCAACTTCCCTGGCATATTTGTTGAAAAAAAACAAATCTGGATTGTTTTCGGAGAACGTTTTAAAACTGCATTTTGCTGTTTTACAAGTATTTTCCAAAAAACGTATGCAAAAATTGACAACTAACAGTTACCAATCACCTTCTTAAGGGATTGTGACTAGAGATGAGTGGAATTGTATTCTACTCACAAATTATAAAAATCCACATTCTCCAAAATGCAGGTATTTTGTAATTTACTACAACATGGTTTGTAAAAGGCCATCAAAATGTTGAAGAAAAATTTTTTTTGACCATACCCTTTACCTTTTGCCCCTCCGTTACTTGTCGCATCTTATTATTGCCGCCAACATGCGCCCACAAGGTCACAATTCATATCATAACATTTTGACCGTACGCCTGCACAGAACCGTCCCAAGCCTCATGAGAGCCATAAGTCTTGGCCAAGCATGAAGAAACCGAGGGATTCAGCGCTCGTAGTGGTGATGTGAAGATGCGTCAAGAACTGGATGGGTGACTGTGAGGCGTGAAGAGGTCAGACAGTAAGGGGAGTATAAATATATATTTTTATATTTTTTACATCTTATGTTTATTACAGAATAAGGGACATTAAATTTGTGGGAATAACTTCTCTTCTAATCAGACTTCTCAGGGATTGTTTGGGGATATACCCCCAACTGGTAAGAGCCAGTCATCAATTTATGCATAAAGTTCATGTAGGGGTGACCGAGAAATGACACAATGCAGAGTTCTAAAAAAGATTTGGAGGAATACACAGACCTGTCAGGAGAGCTGACATGTCCTCTTTAACAAGATATTTTGGTGAAACACTGCTTCCAACGAGAAGGGTAATGAAGCAGGCAGTCCGGTGCCACTTTGTACATTACAGTCACAGCAGGCCTCCGTGTTTCCTAAACCCTTTTTTTGCTACTTTGCCAAGCACCCTGCGGAACAAGGCTCTCTAATAAGAACATGAGCATGCTGTGCAGAATATTATATAGCCCCTACAATACCTACAGCACAACACTATCTTCTACTTGTGCTATCTACATGAAATTATAACAAAGTAATAATTAAAAAATTAGAATGTTCTGATGCTTTTCTCTGAATTGTCATGTTGCCGCTATAGTTATGACACAAACTTCGCTTCTTAGTTATGTCTGGCATTCATTCATGTAAGATCAATCTCTGCTTCAGTTGGAGCCATGAAAATGTTGGAGATTTACTGTTACATATACAGGTGCATCTCACTAAATTAGAATATCATCAAAAAGTTAATTTATTTCAGTTCTTCAATACAAAAAGTGAAACTCGTATATTATATAGTCATTACAAACAGTGATCTATTTCAAGTGTTTATTTCTGTTAATGTTGATGATTATGGCTTAAAGCCAATGAAAACACAAAAGTCATTATCTCAGTAAATTAGAATACTTTATAACAACAGCTTGAAAAATGTTTTTAAAATCCGAAATGTTGGACTACTGAAATGTATGTTCAGTAAATGCACTCAATACTTGGTCGGGGCTCCTTTTGCATCAATGCGGCGTGGCATGGAGGCGATCAGCCTGTGTCACTGCTGAGGTGTTATGGAAGCCCAGGTTGCTTTGATAGCAGCCTTCAGCTCGTCTGCATTGTTGGGTCTGGTGTCCCTCATCTTCCTCTTGACGATACCCCATAAATTCTCTATGGGGTTAAGGTCAGGCGAGTTTGCTGGCCAATCAAGCACAGTGATACTGTTTTTTTTGTTTAACCAGGCATCTGTACTTTTGGCAGTGTGGACAGGTGCCAATTCCTGCTGGAGAATGGAATTTCCATCTCCAAAAAGCTTGTCGGCAGAGGGAAGCATAAAGTGCTCTAAAATTTCCTGGTAGACGGCTGCGCTGACATTTGGTCTTGATAAAACACATTGGACCTACACCAGCAGATGACACGGCTCCCCAAACCATCACTGATTGTGGAAACTTCACACTAGACCTAAAGCAGCTTGGATTGTGTGCCTCTCCACTCTTCCTCCAGACTCTGGGACCTTGATTTCCAAATAAAAATTGGAACTCTGGGACCTTGTGGAATGTGTCAATGACTGCCTTCTGGACATCTGTCAAGTCAGTAGTCTTCCCCATGATTGTGGAGCCTACTGAAACAGACTAAGGGACCTTTTTAAATGCTTAGGAAGCCTTTGCAGGTGTTTTTTGTTAATTCTTTTATTTACTGAGATAATTACTTTTGTGTTTTCATTGGCTGTAAGCCATAATCATCAACATTAACAGAAATAAACACTTGAAATAGATCACTCTGTAATGACTCTATATAATATGAGTTTCACTTTTTGTATTGAACTGAAATTAACTTTTTGATGATAATCTAATTTAGTGAGATGCACCTGTATATTAGTAATATGTGGACATTGGTATTTGGTGTGTTTCATGTGTATTTAAAAATATTGGTACTCAGGTCCCATTCATAATATTAGTATTGGTGTGTGTGTGTGTGTGTGTGTGTGTGTGTATATGAAATGTAAAGTGCTACGGAATAGGTTGACGCTATATAAATAAAAATTATTATATTATACTATTCCCCAATGTTTTGTGTTTTTAACTGGTCCTTGGGCTATTCAGGGTGTTTGCTATTTATCCAACTCACAAATATAGGTCATCCCTTTTAGAAATTTCTCTGGAGGAGTGGAAGTATTACCAACCTCTCTGAATTCTATAAAGATAGTGGCAGCACATAATCTACCATGGATAAAGCTCCTACTAAATATATGTTGGCATCATTCTATTGAAAGTACATAATGTACTGTGAAACAGAAGTATGTTTTTAAGAAGCTCTCTATAGACTCTTAAGTGTTACACTTTACTTCAAATGAATATTAATATACTGTATACAATTGACATTGAACAGTATTTGTCTATCAGAATTTCATAGCTCGTATTTATTTATTTTACTCGCTTGTATAGCTCCATTAATTCCAGAGCGCTCTAGACATCATCACTGTCCTCAGTTGGGCTCACAATCTAAATTTCCTATCAATATGTCTTTGTAGTGTGGGAGGAAACCCAAGCAAACATGGGGAGAATATACAAACTCCTTGCAGATGTTGTCCTTGGTGGTATTTGAACCCAGGAGCCCAGCGCTGCAAAGCAACAGTGCTAACCACTGAGCCCAAATGCTGCTCCCATGCTGGCAAGTGGCGACATGGGCACTTTGTATGCACTTCTGGTTGCCACTACATGGCACTGCATTATGGAGATATTCTCCTCTAGCAATGCTTGTACGGTAGAGGGCCTCCTAAATTTGAAACTGATGGATCAATTCATTTTCATTCAGATTCATAGGTATATGTGATGTGCAGAAGTAGTGCTGTTGCTTCCAGTGCATCCAGCAACTGTTACAAATAACACAAGTACAGGAGACAGGAAGGGTTGTGCGTCAGAAGCATCCAGCAACTAGAGGGGTTAACACAGTCACAGGAGAAGGGGAGTGTTTTAGCAGATCCCCAGCGGGGATTATGGGGAACTTGTTGTTGTAGTCTGGCTGAAGCCGAAGAGAAAGGTGGTGTGTTATCTGGATCTGACAGAAGGCAACTGAACAGGATTCAGATCAGGAGAGAAACTAAACACAGGTCAGATAAACTCCCTGAACTAACAGTGCAGAGTATTATTGGGCAGGAAGATAAGGACTGGATGGAATTGTGTCACAGGGGTCGTCTCCCTCATCAACCCCCCCCCCCTCCATCTCCATGCAGGATAAAGAATGCTGTGTACTATTGTGTCCTTGTGAAGGAAAAGCCTGTGGTTGTGTATGCATAGAAGTGTGCTACTAAGAGATCTAATCTAAGCTGAATTATGCTACTGAAGAGACTGTAATACTGTGCCTTGTGAAGAAACTACTGTATTGTTACTGGAGCCGGTTGCTCAAGAAACTCAGATTGTACTGTAATGAAGATTGGTGCTGTAATATCCCTGATTTGCACTGGCCGTGCTTCAGATTAAATTCCACTGTTACACTGTTGAAAAAGACTCTTGTCAGATGTGTCTGGTCAGCAATTAAATCTATGGTGTGCCTGAGAAGTTGCAGCCTATGGTCGCCCTGGGTAACGGTTCCCCCAGGATTCCAAAGAATTCATGAAACCCGTCTCGCCCTATCTGAACCTAGCGGCGTGCGTGTAACCTATATAGAGGGGTATAGTAATGTCCTTCTCATAGAATAGTAAGGGTGTCTTATTACTACATTGTGCAACTTCATCTGGCCGCAGCAAATATAGCTAGGCTTTGCCTTTTCTAAACTTCACCCATCAGCCATTCACAAGCCTCTAGGGCAGGGGTCTCCAACCTGTAACTCGGGAGCCACATGTGGATCGCGGTCCTATGAATTGTGGCTCGCAGCGCTCTGCCAGCTTGGTGCATTAGCTCCAGGTCTAGCAAACTGGTATGTAGAGCACATCTCAAAAAGGTGCATTTTGTGAGTAGCCCTACACAGAGCAGCAGATCTGGATGCACATATACTGGTCTCCAGGGCTTAAAGATAATTTAAGTATGGTACGCTGAAGACAGGATGATACTACCTGTCAGAGAAGGTGCTTGAACTTGGATGCTGCAGTGTGTTGGGAGTGCTTGATGGGAGAATACTGAATGGGGGTATTGTGGGACCCCTGGATGTTGGTATACTGCTTCGGGGTGATTTCTTTGGAAAATCTTTGGTTATCGTTATACTCGTAATGGGGGCTTTGGTTGCCACTTCTGTGAGGGGGGCGAGAGCTGAATGGCTCGTGACCCTCTCTCAAAGCTGAATGTGGCTCTCAAGGTCAGAAAGGTTGGGGACCACTGGTCTAGGGAACTGGCCAGCAGGAAATGAACCCCTGTATTCTCTGCCGGATTTCTATCATACTGCTGGATTTCTGTGGAACTGTTTATTTTAGAAACATGCAGGAAATCCTGCAGACTACAAATACTATGGGGAAGTTAATTTTCTGCTTACTGTTATTATTGATATCTAATTTAGTGTTCCCTTAACTGTTCTGTATAATAATGGAATCACTACAGGGTGGGCCATTTATATGGATACACCTAAATTAAATGGGAATGGTTTGGTGATATCAACTTCCTGTTTGTGGCACATTAGTATATGGGAGGGGGAAAACTTTTCCAGATAGGTGGTGACCATGGTGGCCATTTTGAAGTCGGACATTTTGGATCCAACTTTATTTTTTTCAATGGGAAGAGGGATACTGGAAGCCTGTGCTAGCATTTCTTCTGCGGTGTTGCTATCAGTGTGTCAAGAGTGGGAGAAGAGGGTTGCATTGACAATCCAACACAATGGGCAGCACTTTGAACACATTTTATAAGTGGTCATAAACTTGTAAAAAACTCATGAAAGAATAAAGTTACGTTAAAACCAAGCACACCATTGTTTTTCTTATGAAATTCTCAATACGTTTGTGTCACATGACCTCTTCCCATTGAAAAAAGTAAAATTGGATCCAAAATGGCCAACTTCAAAATGGCCGCCATGGTCACCACCCATCTGGAAAAGTTTTCCCTCTCCCAAATACTAATGTGCCACAAACAGGAAGTTGATATCACCAACCATTCCCATTTAATTTAGGTGTATCCATATAAATGGCCCACCCTGTACATTTGGTATAAATACTAGTGATGAGCGAGCACTAAAATGCTCGGGTACTCGTTGCTTGGGTCGAGAAAAGCCAGCAGTCGGCCCTAGCTACTGTTAGAGAGCCATCAGCCGGCTATGTTTTGTTGTTCCCATTATTAACAAGTGGGTCTCCTATACTGTTATTGCGTATCCAGTGACAGCAAGGGCTGCCAAAAATTTGGACGCAACCCAATACCCCTTTGAAGAGACATAGAGGAGGATCTCAGTAAAAAAAAATGTTCCCATTATAAAGGAACGGGTCTCCTATAGTGGTAATGCCCATGCTGTGACTGCAAGGGCTGCCAAAATTTTGAAAAAACCCCACTAAGAATTTAAAGACACATAGAGCAGGGCCACAGTAACGACAAATTCCCATTAGAAAGAGAGTCTCTGTCCTCTGGCCATACACGCTGAACAGACGGTATGACAGCTGTGCAGGTAGTACCGTCTATAGTGCATGAAACTAGCTCCTGTCCTTCCTCCTCCTCCTCCTCTTCCTCATTGTCACCCAATCCATGTTGGGATGAGATGAGGCTTTGCTGTGTGTAATCACCCTGTATAGTTCCTTGCTCCATCTCATCGTGCTCCGCCTGCAATGCATCCTCTTTGATTGTGAGCAGAGAGCGTTTCAGAAGACAGAGAAGCGGGATGGTGACGCTAATTATGGCGTCATCGCTGCTCACCATCTTGGTGGAGTCCTCAAAGTTTTGCAGGATGGTACATATGTCTGACATCCATGTCCACTCCTGAGGTCTTGTGTGGAGTCTGAACTGAACACCCACGGCCTTGTTGATGCTGGTACTCAACAACTGCCCTCTTCTGCTCACAAATCCTTCCCAACATCTGCAGTGTAGAGTTCCAACGCGTGGGGACATCACACACCAGTCTGTGAGCCGGAAGCTGCAAACGCTGCTGAAACACTGCAAGGGCGGCGGAAGCTGTAGCGGACTTTCTAAAATGGGCTCACAGGTGACATACTTTAACAAGCAGATCCGGCAGCTCCGGGTAGGATTTGAGAAACCACTGAACCACGAGGTTAAGCACATAGGCCAGGCATGGTACGTGTGTGAGCTTGCCTCGCCACAGAGCCGCCGCCAGGTTCCGGCCATTGTCACACACGACCATGCCTGGCTGTAGGCTCAGCGGTGTGAGCCACAGATCTGCCTGTTCTTTCAGAGCTGTCCACAACTCTTCAGCTTTGTGTGGTTTTTCACCTAAGCATATTAGCTTCAGCACAGCCTGTTGCCTCTTGGCCAAGGCAGTGCTGCAGTGCTTCCAGCTTGTGACTGATGTGGTCATTTCGGAGATGGAGACTGAAGTGAAGGTGGAGGCTGAGGAGGATGAGGTGCAGGAGCTGTAGACTGTGGGGGCAACCCTGATTGACCTAGGGCCCGCAATCCTTGGCGTCGGGAGGACGTGTTCCGTCCCAAGGTCCGACTGGGTTCCGGCTTCCACTGTGTTAACCCAGTATGCCGTCAGCGAGATGTACCATCCCTGCCCACAAGCACTTGTCCACGTGTCCGTGGTTAGGTGGACTTTACCGGTAACTGCGTTGTTGAATGCACGGCTAATGTTTTGGGACACGTGCTTATGTAATGCTTGGACGGCACACCGGGAGAAATAGTGGCGGCTGGGGACCGAGTACCGAGGGACGGCCGCCGCTATCAGGTTGCGGAATGCTTCCATCTCCACGAGCCTAAAGGGCAACATTTCGAGCGCAAGCAGTCGTGAAATGTGAGAATTTAGTAGTGCGGCCTGTGGGGAGTTGGCTGCACATTTGTGCTCGCGTTCCAAGGACTGGGGTATGGCTGCACATTTGTGCTCGCGTTCCAAGGACTGGGGTATGGACAACTGAAAGCTGCGCTGGGACATGGACATGCTTCCTGATGCTGCTACTTGAGAGTGTGCAACGACAGGTGCAGGCCAGGAGGCATCTTCGCATGCACCATGGACAGAGGATTGGCTTGCATGCACAACAGCGGAAGAAGCAATGGTGCCACCCGCAGACACTGTTACTGGACCCTGGGGTTCGGCCCACAGTCAGGTGCTTTGCTGCCATGTGCCTGATCATGCTGGTGGTGGTAATCCTGGTCGTTTTGCCACCCCTGCTGATGCTGGCCTGGCAGGTGGTGCAAATGGCCTTTTTGGGGTTATCGGCAGAGTCTTTAAAAAGCAACCAGACTCGGGAAGACCTAACAGTTGTACTGGCAACTTCCTTCGTGTTGGTGTTACGGGGAACGTTTGCCTGCCTTCTGTCTGCGGCCACCACCCTGCTTCTTCCTGCCTGTTGGGGTGCTCTGCCTCCCCTCCCCCTGTGTGCTGCTGTCCTTGCTCTGCATGTCCTCCTGTCAGGCTGGGTCAGTTACTATATCATCCACCACCTCGTCTTTCACTTCCGCACCCTTGTCCTCCTCCTGACTTTCTGTCAGTTGTGTGTCACCATTGTCCACCTCTTGTGACGCTTTCCCACCGTTGCCTTCGTGTGACCGTGGTTGCTCAAATATTTGGGCATCGCTACATGTGATCTCTTGCCCCGCTTCAAGTGGACCAGGCGAGAGGCCTGAATCTATAAATGGACACTCTGAAGAGCTGTTCTCTTTTCCAAGTGTGGGATCAGTTGTCTCTGGGTACTCGGCATGGTGGGAGGAAGGAGGATCAGGGTGAGGAATATGCGGTCCAGACTCGCGGCTATTGAGACTTTACCGTGTAGCAGACAGGGTGGTGGTGGCTAAGTGACTGGAAGCATTATCCGCTATCCAACCAACAACCTTTTGACACTGCTCTGGGTTCAATAGTGGTGTGCTGCGGTCCCCTAGAAATTGGGACAGGAAGGTCAGGCGAGAAGATGTGGGTGTTTGTTGTGGCACAATTTCGGCTTGCCGACGGCCTTGTCCTCGGCCTCTGCATGCACCATTACCATCACGTCCAGTTCCCCGTCCCTTGCCACGTGCCTTGCCCATTTTAAACGAAGGACAATATCTTCCACGCTCACTACAAATGACTGAATTTGGAGCGAACTTATATGTGATTCGTGTGACGGAGAAAACACAGTTTTAAACATCTGGCCTGTAGGTAACTGTTTTGAACAGCAAACCAGTGTCAAAAACTTTGCTGACACACTGAAAACTTTTTTTAATGGAGGCCAGAAATGGCAGTATTTTCTGAAAACGCATATGTGATCCATATGACGGAGAAAACACCGTTTTAAATAGATGGATTTTTAGCGCTGCAATATGGAAAGGACCTGGCTGTATTCTGCAGTGCCAACTAGAGATGAGCGTTGTTCTACTCGAACTGTTCGCCAATCTCAAATTCGAGCTGTTTTGGGCGGTGTTCGAGCCGTTCGGCGAACATGAACGATTTGAGAAAAATTCGGCTGTTCGAGGTTATGTTCGATAACTGTTCATGCACCAAAATCATAACTGGATTTTTTCTCAGTAATGATGAAAATTAATGTTAATACGCAGTTTGAGTGTACAGTGGGGGGAGGGGCAGGGGATGGATCTCTGCAGGAATAATGAAGATCTCCATTTTTTTTTCTCTTTCCTGCATTTGCAGTGGGGAGGTGCAGTCTGTCAGCCTATCAGCAGCGCACACACGGAGCGAACTGCTGTTTTTCACACAAGCAAGGGCATGTGTCATTGGCAGTGTATGTCACATGTCCTTGCCCTATAAGACCAAGCCATTTTCCCCGTCGCCACCATTTTCTCACTGCTGCAGCTGCGTGTTAGACGGCACCGCTGTTGCTGTGTGCGCTATACCTTGTTAATTTCAAGCCAATTTTCGCACAAATCTACAGATAGCTTGGGAGTAGGGAATAGTTGTGATTGCAGTCCTTTTAAGGACTAGGTTACAGCATTTCCTACGACTTTTATCAGGCAGGTCTGTGCTCTTAAATAGATAGATTGTGGGAGTAAAGACTAATTGTAATTGCAGTCCTTTTCAGGACTAGGTTACATCAGTTCCTATCAGTTTTTGCCAGGCAGGTCTGTGCCAGTGCTGTGCAAGTTTTTTTCACAGCATTTGGCTGAATCTAGCAAAGCTAATCCTTTTTGGCCTATTGCAGAGTGTGTTAGTCAGTGGAGTAGCCTATCTGTGTTGCAAGATATACCACCTGTGTATAGAATACCAATTTTTTTACTGCACCTAGTGAAGTAAAATCTTTTGGGCATAGCATCATTCTATTAGTCCATCTATACTGACCTCCATCAGGTTGCAAACTGAATATAATTTTTTTCTGCATCTAGCTCTGAAAAAATATTTGGCCTTCTAGCAGTGTGTGGGACTTGTTCTATTAATCCATCTATACAGACCTCCATCAGGTTGCAAACTGAATATAATTTTTTTCTGCATCTAGCTCTGAAAAAATAGTTGGCCTTCTAGCAGTGTGTGGGACTTTCTCTATTAGTCCATCTATACTGACCTCCATCAGGTTGCAAATTAAAAATAATTTTTATCTGCATCTACCTCTGAAAAAATATTTGGCCTTCTAGCAGTGTGTGGGACTTTCTCTATTAGTCCATCTATACTGACCTCCATCAGGTTGCAAATTAAAAATAATTTTTATCTGCATCTAGCTCTGAAAAAATATTTGGCCTTCTAGCAGTGTGTGGGACTTTCTCTATTAGTCCATCTATACTGACCTCCATCAGGTTGCAAATTGAATATAATTTTTTTCTCCATCTAACCCAGCCAATAGTTTTGGCCTAATACTACAGTTTGGCCACTCAACTATGCTCGGTTCCCATCCATTGTTTTTTTGTGCAAACAACTCCAGAGTTGTGAATTAGTTAACCACCAAAATGAGTGGAAAAAGGCCTGCTGCTGGTGGAAAGGGGAATAGGCGTGTTGGGAAGGGGAAAAAAGGTTGTGTCCGTGGGGTAGGTGTTAAAGCAACAGTAACATCTGCAGAAGAAAGACCATCTTCCAGCCAAACTAAAATGTCTACTTCTTTTAGCGGACAATGTGATAAGATCCCTTTCTTACGGCCACGCCAATCGCTACAAATTCCAGATGAGGCACAAAAACAGCAGGTGCTTCAACGGATATCAAGTGCTCCTTTAAGTGGGCTCTCCTCCACATCAACTTCAACATCACAAATACTCCAGTCCTCAAAGGTGTCACCCCAATCGCACTTGCTTCCTCACAGCTCCCAAATCTCCTGCTGCCCGTCTGAGTATGAGGTAGAACAGATGGTTGAGTCTGCAGAGCTGTTTACTCATACTATAGCCTGGGAATCAGAGGTCGACTCCAGCGCTTCTGTGAATCCAGACGAGGAAATGATCTGCACTGATGCCCAGAATCTTTATGAGTCGGATCCAGGACCAGACGCAGAAGGTTCTGACCATAATGTAGACCCTCATTCCCAAACTGTAACTCCTGTTGGTGGAGACAATGAGGAAGACGATGATAAGACTCAAATACCTGATTGGAGCGACAACTTTAGTTTTTTGTCAGGGCAGGAACAGGTTGGCTCTGAGGACGACGAGTGTGATAACGCACAGGGTGATGATGATGAGGTTGGAGATCCCACTTACTGTCAACCCACAGTCAGCCAAGAGATGAGGTCAGCAGAGGAGGTGGAGGAAGATGCTAGTGACGACGAGGTCAGGTTGCGCCTTCCTGGACAGAGACGTAGTACTGGAAGCACGTCAACAACTGCATCCTCAAACACAACTCTGCCTCTCACCACAAGTCGTGGTGGCTCTTCAGGTCGCATGGGTGCTAAGCCTTGCATAGCCTGGGCTTTTTTTCAGATCGATAAAGATGACCCAACTCGTGTTATCTGTAACATTTGTCAGCAAAAGCTAAGTAGAGGCCAAAAAATACATAGTTTGAGTACTTCATGCATGAACCGGCACATGGACATGAAGCATAAGTTGCAGTGGGAAGCTCAGTGTGCTACAATGCGGCCTAGCGGGCCGGGCCAACCACCATCTGCCATATCTTGTGCATCCGTGGCCTCTTCATCCTCTGTGACTGGGGGGACAGCAGTCACACCTGTTTTGGGGCGCAGACCTGCCACCTCTTTACCCGCAACAGCCAGCGTGATTGGCAGGTCATCATTTTCTTTGGAGGTGGTAACACCAGCTGGTGTTGAGCGCTGTCCGACATCGATAGCACCACCTTTGGATCAAGGCAACCTAACATGTCCGCCTGCATCAACCTCACAGACCGGCAGTTTGCCGGGGACACCCTTATCAACCCCGTCTAAGCACAATAGCCAGCCCTCGGTCCCTCAGATGTGGACAAGTAAAAGACCATTTCCTCCTAGCCATGAGAAAGCTAAGAGGTTGAATTTCACCATCTGCAAGCTCTTGGCTACAGAAATGCTGCCTTTCCGCCTGGTGGACACAGAGGATTTTCGAGACCTTATGTCCGTCGCAGTGCCCCAGTACCAGATGCCCAGTCTGCACTACTTCTCAAAGAAAGGTGTGCCTGCGCTCCACCAGCATGTCGCACACAACATCACCGCTTCTTTGAGAAACTGTGTGTGACAGGGTGCATTTCACCACAGACACTTGGACGAGTAGGCATGGACAGGGGCGTTACATGTCGCTGACTGGGCACTGGGTAACTATGGTGACAGCAGGACAAGGGGCTGCTGTCCAAGTCTTGCCGTCCCCACGAGTTGTGCGTCAATCCTCTTTATGTCAAAGTTCCTCCACTGCTTCTGCCTCCTCAACCTCCTCTCGGTCTTCCACCTGCACCCAAAGCCTGTCTGGTCATGCCACAAGCTTTCTTACTGCGCAGAAGGGATCCTGCACACCTCCTTACTATGCTGGCAGTAGGGCTCAACGTCATGATGCGGTTTTTACTTTGAAATGTCTTGGGAAATGTGAGTCACACAGCTGAGGAGTTGTGGTCGGCTCTGGAGAACCAATTTCATGAATGGTTGTCTCCACTGGACCTGAAACCAGGGAAGGCCGTGTGCGACAATGCTGCAAACCTGGGTGCGGCCCTTCGCCGGGGCAATGTCACACACGTGCCTTGTATGGCTCACGTGTTGAACCTGGTTGTCCAGCAATTTTTAGCCCACTATCCCAGAGTAGATGGCCTTCTGCAGAGGGCACGGTCGCTGTGTGCTCACTTCCGCCGTTCGCATCCCGCAGCTCAGCAACTTACATCTCTACAGAAGTCGTTGGGCCTGCCACTTCACCGGCTAAAATGCGATGTGCCTACCCGGTGGAATTCAACTCTGCACATGTTGCAGCGACTGTGGCAGCACCGACAAGCCCTGGTGCAATACGTTCTGACGTATAGCCTGGGCCAACGAGATCCAGAGGTGGGGCAAATCACGCTGGAGGAGTGGTCTCAGATCAGGGACCTATGCACCCTTCTGCACAGTTTTGAAATGGCGACGAAGATGTTTAGTGCTGACGATGCCATTATCAGCATGACTATTCCGGTGATTTACATGCTGGAGCACATGTTAAACAGAATTCGGAGTCAGGTGGTGGCACAAGAGGATGTGGAGGAAGTAGAGGAGGAGGAGTTGTATGCGGAAGGGCTAACATCTGCAAGGTCCAGACGGTCGGCAGCACCAAGGCGGCAGGCATGTGAGGGTGGGGGAGATGGTTTTACCAGGGCGCATGGTAGCAGCCAAACTAGTGAGGAAGGTGCAGGAGCCCAGGAAGAAGTGGAGGACGAACTGATGGAAGACTCATCAGATGAGGGAGACCTTGATCACATTTCTGTTGTGCGAGATTGGGGGGAGAGGACAGAGGAAGGAAGCATGATTGTTACCTCGCCACCAACACAACAGGGACTTGGTGCTCCTGGATGCGCAACACACATGAGTGCCTTCTTGCTGCACTACCTGCAACATGACCCTCGAATTGTGAGAATTAGAAATAATCCTGACTACTGGGTTGCCACACTGTTAGATCCCCGGTACAAAGGTAAATTTGCCGAAATTATTCCTGCCATAGAAAGGGATGCACGCATGCAGGAGTATCAGCAGAGACTGTTGCAGAATCTTACATGTGCTTTCCCACAAAACACCAGTGGTGCACGTAGTGAATCTCACAGTTCCAACTTGCCAACCGTGGGACCGTCAAGTGTTCAGCACTCAAACCGTAACAGAACGACAGTATCTGCTGGTAACATCAATTTTGCGGAATCATTTCACCACTTTTTTAGCCCATCCTTTGCAAGGCCACAGGAGACAAGAAGTCTGACACATAGTCAACGCCTAGAGACGATGGTACAGGAGTATCTCAAAGTAAACATTGAAGCCATGACTGTGTCACTGGACCCTTGCTCTTTTTGGGCTTCCAATTTGGATAAATGGCCGGAGCTAGCCACTTACGCCTTGGAGATCTTGTCATGCCCCGCAGCCAGCGTTCTGTCTGAACGTGTGTTCAGCGCTGCTGGTGGTGTGCTGACAGATAAGCGCACGCGGCTCTCCACTGATAATGTAGACAGACTCACGTTCATAAAGATGAACAAATCATGGATCCGAAACGACTTTTCTACCCCTGTGTCATCCTGGGGAGAGTAAAAGCTTGATGATTGGTTAAAATCACCCTACCAACCGTTTTAAGCTTTCAAATTACTAATCATGTTTATCTGTATCTTGGCTGGAAAATAATTTGGGCTTTGTAGCAGTGTGCAGCACTGATTCTATTAGGCCATCTATAATGAGCTCCACCAGATTTAAAATTACTAATCATGTTTATCTGTATCTTGGCTGGAAAATAATTTGGGCTTTGTAGCAGTGTGCAGCACTGATCCTATTAGGCCATCTATACTAAGCTCCACCAGATTTAAAATTAATAATAATTTTTAGCTGCATCTAGCCCGGAAAATAATTTTGGGGCTCCGAGATGCGCAAGACACATAAGTGCCTTCTTGCTGCACTACCTGCAACATGACCCTCATATTGTCAGAATTCGAAGTAATCATGACTACTGGGTTGCCACACTCTTAGATCCCCCAAACTTTTCGATCAACCTTTTCATTTTAATAAAGACCAAAAAAATGGTCATTTTTGAAATTATAAGCATTAGCAGGTTATTAGAAACTGAAATCAAACAGTTTTCAACTCAAAACTTTATTCTAGGTGATGTTACATTTTCACATAGGACCCCTTGTTCGAAAGGAGCTTCTGAACTCTCTCGTCCATTGAATTTGTCAGGTTTTGGATGGTTTCTGCTTCAATTGTTTTGCATGAGGACAGAATACCCTCCCAGAGCTGTTGCTTAGATGTGAACTGCCTCCCGCCATCATAGACACTCCTTTTGATGATGCTCCAGAGGTTCTGAATGGGGTAGAGGTCAGGGGAGCATGGGGGTCACACCATAAGTTTGTCCCCTTTTATGCCCATATCAGCCAGAGATGCAGATGTTTTATGTGCAGCATGAGATGGTGCATTATCATGCAAGAAAATGATCTTGCTGTGAAATACATGGTTCTTCTTCTTGAACCATGGCAGGAAGTGCTGTTTGAGAAAATCCACATACATTATGGAGTTCATCTTTAGCGCCTTCAGGGATCCTAAAGGGGCCGACAATCTCTCTCCCCATGATTCCAGCCCAAAACATTACTCCACCTCCTCCTTGTTGGCGCTGTAGCTGTGTTTGCGTGGGGTGTCCATCAACCAGCCATCCTCCACTCCATCCATCTGGACCATCGAGCGCTGCATGGCACTCATCCGTGAACAAAACAGTTTTGAAATCAGTCTTCATGTAATGTTTGGCCCACTGGAGCCGTTTCTGCTTGTGTGAAGTGGATAGAGGAGGTCGACAGGATGGCATATGCACAGCTGCAAACCTCTGAAGGACCCTGCATCTTGTTGTTCGGGGGACGTTGGAGGCACCAGCAGCTTCAAAAACTTGTCTGCTGCTATGACGAGGCTTTTTTGCCGCTGCTCTTTTAACCTGACGTAATTGCTTGTAGGAAAGAGTCCTCAATTTGCCCTTATCAGCACGCACACGTGTGTACTGTGAATCAGCTACATACTTCTTGATTGCCAAGACACTTCATCCTGATCATCGCACAATGTTGATTGTAGTCATGCCTTGACCTAAACACTCCACAATTTGTTGCTTCTCAGCAGCCGACACATCCTTTTTCTTTCCCATTTTGGCAGAAAATGTAGGCTGCTTAATAATGTGAGACAGCCTTCTTAAGTAGTCTTGCCTTTCATTGGACACACCTGCCAAACTAATTAGCACAGGTGTCTGCAATTGCTTACAGTGATATAAAGAGCCCTGACACACATCACCATCAATGAGTTTAACTGACAAACAAACAAATACTTCCCTTATCACTCCTAAACACTTTTTGCATAATAATTTGGAACACAGTGTACATGTGCTTTTCCACAAAACACCAGTGGTTCACGTAGTGAATCTTACAGTTCTAACTTGCCAACCGTGGTCTGTATGGAGTTGTTCAATAAAGGGCCCAAAATTAAGATAACATAGATGGGAGAGGTCTCTATGAATAGGAATTCCTAAGTATTTGATACCCTGTGAGGGCCAGGCAAAGGGAAAGTTGGACTGGATGGAATCCTATATGGATTTGGGGAGGGAGACATCGAGGGCCTCAGACTTCGCTGCATTGATTTTAAAATTTGACCATGTAACAAAGTGATCTATGTCAGCCATAACAGCATGGATGGATATATGTGATTGAGTGATATATACTAGGACATCATCAGCAAATAGAGAGCACTTGTACTCGGTGCCTCCCACCTCAATCCACCTAATATTGGGGTTATGGCGAATTGATGAGAGCAGGTGCTCCGTCACTAGGATGTATAAGAGAGGGGACAGAGGACATCCCTTCCTTGTCCCATTGGTGATTGTGAAAGGTGATGAAAATGTTCTGATGCACCCCCTGGGCCTTGGGACACCCGGAGCCGGACCCTTTTTGGTGGATGCTGGTGGTTGTAGTCTTCGTGGCGGCGACCTGGTTCCGTGGCTCAGGGTGGTCAAACCAGTAGCGGAACTATTTATGTGGTTTTGATGTTTAAATGTCCGACTACGCCACCCGTGGATTGCGGTCAGAGTGAACCGCCGCTCCAGGGCAGACCGCTGAGGCTGGTGTTGTGGGTGCAGCAGAGCGTAGCATAACTCCCCACGGGAGGAGTATAGCCTCAGGGCAGTGTATGCGGAGTATGGGGGTGATGGTGCAGGGCAGCAGCAGTAACGACACGGAGTCAGTGATGCAGTCCAGGGCCTTTACTCACAGTTCTTATTATCCAGACCACGTCTGCAGGTAACGGCTGCCCACGTCGTACTGTGCTCACCAGGTGAGGGGCTCAGACAACTCCCAGATAACTTTGGAGCGCTTCACAGGACCCCCTTTGTGTGTCCTTTGTCTGGCCTTTCTTACCAACCCTTCTGTCCGGCTGCCTCGGGCCTCCTCTTGGTAAACTTGGCGCCAGTTTCCCTGACCCTATGTGGTGCCTTCCTAGCGGGTGTAGCGAGGGGCTGCGCCACATAAAATGTCAGAGCCTCCGGTTTCTAGCTGAGGGTCGTTTCCTGCCTCCACTAGTTTCGGGGACCGGTCTCCCCCTTTGGCCTGACCCCTCCACGCAGGTGGATTCGGGCGTGCGGTGGCGACTCGCCCGTCCGCACCCCTGGGATCCCTTCATTCCTCGTTCCTGGAGCGTTCTCCGCTCCTCTTCCTTCCTTCTCCCTCTTCCAGGCCTGGGCCTCTGTTACTAGGCCCGCCTCCGGAGCAGAGCTCATGCAGAGCCCCTGCTCCCTGCCACTTCTGCTCAGACTTCTCTGCACTGAACTAAGATGGTGCCCACATTTTATACTCCCTTCTCAATGCACCCAGGAACTGCTTCCTCCCTGCTCCTGCACTACAGGGTTCCCCTTCCTCAGTGTTCCCTCCCCCCACTCCAGCCAGGGACAGGGACTGTCGTGCCCATCTCAGAGGCATATTGGTCGCCCTGCCCCACGGCAATGTGGTGTAATGCATGCAGGTGTCGGGTCCTGATCCACACTCCCTCCTTACCTGAGAGTGAGATATCACACCTCTGGGTGAGGTGCAATACCTCTGTAGCAACCGAGCCCTCAGGGTGCTACAGTTCCATTTATCTTCAGCCTAGGTGACGTATTGTGATACAGGGCCGTGATTTTTGCTTTAAAAGGGTCCCCTAGACCCCTACCCCAAGCTTTTTAAGAGAATCATATATGGCGTGCCAGGAGACTCTATGGAATGCTTTCTCAGCATCCAACGAGAGTATCTAATTACAAATTTTTAACTGCATCTAGCCCAGGAAATACTTTGTGCCTAGTAGCAGTGTCTGCTAGTCAGCGGATTATCCCGGCTGTTAAGCAAGCTACACCACCTGTAGTTTGGACACTTAATTTTTTCAAAGGAAATGCTTCGGGACCACGGGATACTCAGTGAAGAGCATCAGGAGGCACCCCAAGGCATAGGGGCTGGGACTGGCAGTAGGATGCCTTGCGGTGGACAGCCGAGCTCGATCCTTATAAAAGCTTTTTAACTGCAGCAGCTTTAGTGGACGCTACTGGAGCTGGAATTACGCGGCTGCTGGCATGAGACTTGCCCTCCAATAGATCCTTGTAAATGGATTTAAAGTGTATTCATTCAAATTAGAGAGACAATTTAAATTAAAAAGCTTAGAGCTGCCTCCACCACAGGGGGGCTCTCTCGACCCACCAGCGGACAGGCACCAGTATTGGGAGAGGGGGGCTGGCCGTCAGGGTTCACCGCGGCTCTGGCACAAACCCGGCGACACGGAGGTGGCACGGGCAGGAGCGGACTGAACGTGTCGGCTTCTCACTTTTTGGATTTTAGAAGGGCATGACATGCCTATATCTGTGTCTCCCCCTCCTTTTACTCCTCCACCTCTTTTCTTTTCGCATGACTATATGTACTTGTCACTTTTCCATGTGTTAGTTGTGTCTTCTGAGCAGTTTGTCAGCTTTTGGACACCTTTGAAGGTGTTTTCTATGTGTTTTTGTTTGCCTGCCATTGGTTTTAACGGTGTTCGAAGGTGTTCGACGAACAGTTCGGCGAACACACGGGTGTTCGACGAACCGAACCGAACTCGAACACTACGGGGGTGACTCAACACTAGTGCCAACAAGCAAATGGCGCCGAAAAAACGTGTTCTGTGGATTGCTTTTTAAGCAAATTCTGAGGATTAAGATGCAAAAAAAATTATTCCTAGCCCCTGAGACCTGGGCCTATTTCCAGAAATATCTAATAGCTATGTGCACTGCAGTCTGCTATATACACTGCCTGCCTGATATCTCTGCAGATGGATTAGTTAGTCTTCAAAAGGACTGTTTGTTAAGATGGATATATGTAATGTACGGTTTTTCTCCCACACTACCTAATACACAAGCAAATCTCTCCCTGACGCAGCAGCACCTCTCCCTACACTGTCTGATCCGGAGTGACTGACGAGCATGGTGGCGCCAGGTCTGATATACACCTGATGACGCTGTGTGGCCAGCCAATCACTGTAATGCCCACAACCACCATGGCTACGGCATTACAGTGCATGGCAGGCAATCCCTGCATGTTCAATGGCTCTCTAAAGAGCGCCAAACATGCAGGGAGGGGACCAGAGTTCCCGCCCGAGCAACCCGGAAATACTCGCCGAGTGCCGAGCTTGTCGAGCACCATGATGCTCGGGCGAGTACCGAGTAGTGGCGAGCACGTTCGCTCATCACTAATAAATACTAGTGATGAGCGAGTATGTACTGTTAACCCTTTCGCCGAGTATGCTCGGGCGAGCACAGAGTAGTTACAGCTGCTCGGTGTTATGTTTGAATCACTCCCGTGTGCATGATTTGCGACTGTTAGACATTCCTCACATGTATTAAAGCTGTCAATTTCTTACACATTCCTCACATGTATTAAAGCTGTCAAACATTTGCAAATTATGCACACGGGAATGATTCAAACATAACACAGAGCAACTGTAAATACTCGGTGCTCGTCCGAGCATACTCAGCGAAAGGGTTAACAGAACATACTCGCTCATCACTAATAAATACCATATTTAAATTATACTAAAAGGGTTAAGAAGTAATTTATTTCAGAAATCAATGGTACATGTGAAAATAAGCAACTTTGTACTATATCCTATCAGAAACATTAGCTTCTTTCACTCCCAATACATGGGGAAATTCTGTAAAACTTTTATTCAGTGAAGACAGGTTTCCCCATTCCTGAGATAGGAAATGGTGGTTGGTGTTTTTAAAATTCTGTAGAATAGGAAGGAGGAGCTAGAAGCAGACAGACATTCTGCTTCAAGTTCTACTGAAACAGTTAGTTTCCATAGAACTTTATGAGCACCAACTGTCATCTCCTATATCAGTAATGGGCAAATCTGTATTTGCTGAAGACATATTTTCTCATGAATTGAGAAATGAAAGATCAGTCCCGGAGAGGAAAGGAGCAGATTTCTCTGATAAGAGCTATTGCAAAGCTTCTTATTTTCAAACTTTTTTTTCAATAAATAAATAAACAATGGTCCACTTTCTCATTTAAAGAGTAACATTTCCATTCTCTTGCACAGCTATCTCATACGTTTTTAGTAATATAAATTAGGAATGCAAATAAATTATGGGATTACTTAGGAAGTTAGGATGATACACTAAACCAAAATAAACTAGCATTTTAGTTAGAGAGAGAACGGTCTGGAAACAGTAGATATGCTGAAGCCATCCTAATAGGCTTCTTTTTCTGCAGTCTTCGTAAAGCCATTCATTTGCATATGCTAATGACCGTGGATATCTTTTTTTTTATATTAAGCCCTGCCAGCTAACAACTCATAAGCTAATTTTTTTAATGCCAACATATGGCTAATACTGTAATAGAAATGCTCAAGAAGAGCTGCAGTAGTCATAATTGCTGCAAGTTCTTGGCTGTTTGCTGCTGTAGTTTGGATGTGATTTGTCAATGCTCAATGTTCTATGGATGCCAAGTAGTTCTGCTGATCATACACTTCTCACTTGTACAAAGTGCGCTGCATTACGCAGCAGGGATCAGCGAAAAGGGAAACATGCTGAAGTAGATCAAAGTAAAAACTCATGTCATGTGAAAACGGATTAGCATATCGTTGTGCGGCCTCATTCACTGCAGTCAGATATTTTTAATTATGGAGATGCAGAGCACAGGCAGTATATCAAACCAGCGTCTTTATCAGTAAAGGTGAATAATATGCTTTAGACTAGTAGATATCCTGTCCCAGGGCGGTGACCGTAATAGAAAATGCATCCACTTAAGGGCAGAGTTCTTGTCCCAGGGCAATGACTGCAATATATCCATGCTCCCGTAAATTACTTAGTGGAATTGGGAATAATAGTTGTAATGCAAAGGCATCAGCTATTTCTAATACACAAAATACCCAGGACAAATCAATGTGGAGGTACCTTACATGTTACTGTGCTAGCCAAATCAGTGTCGCAGCTCACTGTGTGATTGGATGATGTAACCGCCTTCTTCACGCTTCTTCCCCCATGCACTTCGATGTATGAACTGAATGCAGAAGTATTTGCTGGGCACAAGAGCAACTGATCCGAGAGGTGAGCATTCTCCATGCCCCAGTGTTTGGGCAGCAGTAACTGCTAAGCACAGTAACCACAAAGCATGTGACTCGCCCCCTGGGCCGTGGGGCACGCGGATCCGGGCAATAGGGAGACGCTGGGAGTAGTAGTGGCGGCCCGGTCCCGCGGCTCAGGGTGGTCAGACCAATGGTAGTCTGCTACGTACCGTTGATAATGTCTGACTACGCCACCCGTGGATTGCGGTTATTAGGAACCGCCGCTGCAAGGCAGTCCGCTGGGGCTGATGATGTATGCAGCTGGGATGGTGTGACTCCCCACGGGAAGAGTGCGGCCCCAGGGCAGTGTAGTGAATGGTGGGAGTGATGGTGGTGAGAGTCCCAGTACCGGTAGTGCTGGAGGAGCGAAAGAGCACACAGACAACGTACTGCAGTCCAACGTCTTTTACTCACAGTTCAGGTACTCCAGGTCACTTCTGTACAGGTAGTGACCGCCCGAGCCATGCTGCGTCCACCAGGTGAGGGGCTCGGTCAACTCCCAGGCAGTTCAGGAGTATGGCACAGGACCCCCTTCTTTCCTTTCTCTGGCCTGCCTCACCAGTGACCCACTTTTGTCCGGTCGCCGTGGACCTGCGCAGGTAAACGTGGGCCCCGTTCCCCGCTGTCCTTTATGGTGCCTTCCTAGCAGGTTTGATGAGGTGCTGCACCAATAAATGGTCACAGCCTCCGGTCTTTGGCTGAGGGTCGTTTCTCCTCCACCAACTTGGGATCCGGTACCCTTAATCTGCCTGACCCTTCACCCTGGATTCTCGTGGGTTCTTAGGGTCCCTTCCACCTTCTTGTTCCTGAGCCCTTCTGTTTCTCTCTCTTCTCCTTCTTTCCTGTTCTGTCTTCTCCTCCTTCCCTTGGCCTCTTCTCCAGGCCCACTTCTCCTTCTCCTCTCAGGCTCTGGCCTTTTCTCTAGGCCTGCCTCTGAGCAGAGCTCCTACAGAGCCTCTGCTCCCTGTCTTCTCTGACTGGACTTCTTCCAGAACTAAGATGGTGCCCACCTTTTATACCTCCCTCTAGCCATGAGCCCAGGTGACCAGCAACCAATGGGCTCCTACCTACGCTCAGGAACCAACCCCTATCTGCCCCTACAGCACTGGGTATTCCACCCCCCTCCCCACTCCAGCCAGGGACATAGTCGGTCGTGCCTGCACTTCTGTCTAGTGGGAGCACCGTTGAGCTGTCCCTCGGAAATGGGGTGTGTGTGCTGTATGCAGCTAACTGAGCCCTGGCCCATACTCCATCCTTACCCGGGAGTGGAATATCACACCTCTGGCAGAGGTGCAATACCCCTGTAGCGACCGAACCCTCGGGGCGCTACACATGCACCTCCTTATGCTTTCTAGCTGCCACGTCACACTACGTTACTGTACAGATGTGGCCACTGACTGAGAGTAGCAGGAGCTGCTCTCCACTACACTGGTGAGGAGGTAGTGCAACCTCATTCTCCTTGACCAACATGGCCCCAGCTGGTGAGTACGGGCCACGGTGTCCTCCATAGTATAAACAATTAATGTTAAATCCCCTATATATAATGTACACTGCTCAAAAAAATAAAGGGAACACTTAAACAACAGAATATAACTCCAAGTAAATCAAACTTCTGTGAAATCAAACTGTCCACTTTGATTGTCAATCTGTGTTGCTTCCTATTTCACATGCTGTTGTGCAAATGGAATAGACAATAGATGGAAATTATTGGCAATTATCAAGACACCCTGAATAAAGGAGTGGTTCTGCAGGTGGGGACCACAGACCACATCTCAGAACCAATGCTTTCTGGCTGATGTTTTGGTCACTTTTGAATGTTGGTTGTGCTTCCAAACTCGTGGTAGCATGAGAAGGACTCCACAACCCACAGAAGTTGCTCAGGTGGTGCAGCTCATCCAGGATGGTACATCAATGCGAGCTGTGGCAAGAAGGTTTGCTGTGTCTGTCAGGGTAGTGTCCAGAGGCTGGAAGCGCTACCAGGAGACAGGCCAGTACACCAGGGGACGTGGAGGGGGCCGTAGGAGGGCAACAACCCAGCAGCAGGACCGCTACCTCTGCCTTTGTGCAAGGAGGAACAGGAGGAGCCCTGCAAGATGACCTCCAGCAGGCCACAAATGTGCATGTGTCTGCACAAACGGTTAGAAACCGACTCCATGAGGGTGGTATGAGGGCCCGACGTCCACAGATGGGGGTTGCGCTCACAGCCCAACACCGTGCAGGACGCTTGCCATTTGCCACAGAACACCAGGATTGGTGAAGTTGCCACTGGCACCCTGTGCTCTTCACAGATGAGGTTCACACTGAGCACATGTGACAGACGTGACAGAGTCTGGAGACGCCGTGGAGAGTGATCTTCTGCCTGCAACATCCTTCAGGATGATCGGTTTGGCAGTGGGTCAGTAATGGTGTGGGGTGGCATTTCTTTGGAGGGCCGCACAGCCCTCCATGTGCTCACCAGAGGTAGCCTGACTGCCATTAGGTACCGAGAAGAGATCCTCAGACCCCTTGTGAGACAATATGCTGGTGCGGTTGGTCCTGGGTTCCTCCTAATGCAGGACAATGCCAGACCTCATGTGGCTGGAGTGTCAGCAGTTCCTGCAAGATGAAGGCATTGAAGCTATGGACTGGCCTGCCCGTTCCCCAGACCTGAATCTGATTGAGCAGATCTGGGACATCATGTCTCGCTCCATCCACCAACGTCACGTTGCACAACAGACTGTCCAGGAGTTGGCGGATGCTTTAGTCCAGATCTGGGAGGAACTCCCACAGGAGACCATCCGCAACCTCATCAGGAGCATGCCCAGGCATTGTAGGGAGGTCATACAGGCACGTGGAGGCCACATACAATACTGAGCCTCATTTTGACTTGTTTTAAGGACATTACATCAAAGTTGGATCAGCCTATAGTGTGTTTTTCCGCTTTAATTTTGGGGGTGACTCCAAATCCAGGCCTCCATTGGTTAATAAACTTGATATCCATTGACGATTTTTGTGTGATTTTGTTGTTAGCACATTTAACTTTGTACAGAACAAAGTATTCAATGAGAATATTTCATTCATTCAGATCTAGGATGTGTTATTTGAGTGTTCCCTTTATTTTTTTGAGCAGTGTATATATAGGTGCATCTCAATAAATGATTTTAACTTGTATACATTGTTATATTGTCTTATGGAATTACATAATGCATTTTTTTACTTGTGAGACAATAGGCAACATATACAGTGGGGAAAATAAGTATTTGATACACGGCCGGTTTTTGCAAGTTTTCCCACCTACAAAGAATGGAGAGGTCTGTTATTTTTATCATAGGTACACTTCAACAGAACTTAAAAATAAATACCAAAAAATCAAATATGTATGTTAGATGAGATACAATTAGGGTCACTTAACACTCTATACAAAGGATATTTGGTGTTCGCAGTGGGAAAGCTGTTAAAGTAGACTTCAACTGTCAGTGGAGTAACTAGAATCCGATGGGCCCCGATGCAAAATTTGGATGTGAGCCCCCCCCCCTTACACAACCCCCCACCTACCGCATGTTGGTCAAAATAAGTATTTGAACACCTACCAACCAGCAAGAATTCTGGCTCTCACAGACCTATTAATTTTTCTTTAAGAAGCCCTCCTACTCTGCACTCATTACTTGTATTAATTGCGCCTACTTAAACTCACTACCTGTATAAAAAAACACCTGTCCACACGCTCAATCAATCACACTCCAACCTCTCCATTGTGGCCAAGGCCAAAGAGCTGTCTAAGGACACCGGATACAAAATTGTAGACCTGCACAATGCTGGGATGGGCTACAGGAATAGACAAGCAGCTTGGTAAAAAGGCAACAACTGTTTGGCACAATTATTAGAAAATGGAAGAAACACAAGATGACTGTCAATCTTCCTTGGTCGGGGCTTCATGCAAGATCTCGCCTCGTGGGATAAGGATGATTTTGAGAGGTCAGGAATCTGCCCAGAACTACATGGGAGGACCTCGTCATTGACCTGAAGAGAGCTAGGAACACAATTTCAAACATTACCGTTAGTAGCACTGTACGCTGTCATGGATTAAAATCCTGCAAGGCATGCAAGATCCCCCTGCTCACGCCAGTACATGTCCAGGCCTGTTTGAAGTTCAGCATTGACAATCTGGATGATCCAGAGGATGCATAGGAGAAGGTCATGTGGTTAGATGAGACCAAAATAGAAATCAACTCCACTCGCCATGTTTGAAGGAAGAAGGATGAGTACAACCCCAAGAACACCGTCCCAACCGTGTGAAGCATGGTGGGGGAAACCTCATACTTTGGGGGTTTTTTTGCAAAGGGGACAGGACGACTGCACCGTATTGAAGGGAGGATGGATGGGGTCATTTTTCAGGTTTTCCATAGCGACTACAATGGAATCCCGATCACACGGTCCAGACGACTCCCTTCTTAGGTATCGGCAAGCAATCAGTGAGCGCATGGCGTCACACCTCTGGATTCCAGTGCATGCAATACATGTTTACGCCCTCCGTACGGTCACTGTCAGCTTCACGATAGCCCAATTAATATTATTCACTGCCACCACCTTACAGATATGAAATATAATACAGGCCTGGGTGGACGCCTGCGTTCTGGTATCGTATATGGCTTTGGGGGAGGGAACAATTACAGAACAAAAGAAACAGAACTATTACATTTTACATTTAATCCAAAAGGGAGGCAGTGTTTTGGAAAAATATATGCAAGGATTTCACAAAGGAGACATTACAATACATAATATGCAGTTACACAAAATAATAAGGATTAAAGAAGAAACTTACTCTATACCATTGCAGTGATGACTCAGCATAGGTGGAGGGGAGACGCTCCAGATTTGAGTAGACTGTTATCGAACAGGATCCATTGCATATATTAAATATGTACTACGCAATGAATGAATCTCAAACCACAGCAAACTATTTTATGCTGAAGGGAGAGACTTGCCCACACCCCCCTGAGCTGACATCACAAGGGCTGGGCTCCACCCTTCATGTCTTTATTAAAAACTTCTGAGATAACTTATGATGTTGATCCCAGAAGCCCAAAAGTGATACTAAATTTTCTATTATGATTTTACCTTCATTTAGAGACCACACATCGCGCTGTTGCCGTCTGCCATTCTGGTGCTTTTGCACTACAGCTCCTCCACGTAGGGGTTTATGGTTACGAAAAAAATGAGCATATTGCTTCTTGGCTGACCCTACCACTAAAAATATAGGTCCCATTATTATCAGAATTATGGAACTTCAGTTATTCCATATTTCGTATTGGTGCCAGCGAGACTATAGATTTTCTTTTGAAGCTCGGGAAGCAGCTTCAACAGTTACATGTAAATTATTGCAAGCCTGCTTCTAATCACCCCCTGCGTCTGCCAGGGAGAAAGATGCTCGCATTTTAATTAGGTTGTGGCTTTACAAGTCACTTCTACTGTAGGTGATAATTTGCAGAGAGACAGATGCTGGACTGTCAGCTCTCCTGTGACAAATGGGGGATGAGGGAGGGGTGAGCAGGCTTCAGGGGAAGAAAGAAAGAATGTATTCAATATTTCTCAATATTTCCCTGACAGTCATGTATCACGAGATTTTGGCCTCCTCATCGAAGATGAGTCGTGGTGGGTCTTTCAGCATGACAATGACCTGAAGATGAATCATATGATTCATACTGAAAAAGTAAATTTTTTTCACAGAAATGTTGCTTTAGCCTCAAATTTCTCACTTTTGCAAGAGGTAACACCGCAAAGTGGACCTTTTGCCAAAAAGTTATGTTTGGACAAATGGCAGGGCTTGGATCGGAAGGAGCAATATTTGAATTTTGGAACACAAATTTAACTAAAAAGAGAAGGTGGGCACCATGTCCTATTTTTATGGCCCCCAAGTTGCCTAAATGGCAGAAACTACCCCCCCCCCAAAGTGACCCCATTTTGGAAATTAGACCCATCAAGGATTTTATCCAGGGGTATAGTGCGCATTTTGAATCCACAGGTACGACATATTATATGATGACCTAATGTTATCAAATTCTGTGTCGTACCTGTGAGTTCAAAAATGTTCGCTATACCCCTGGATAAAATCCTTGAGGGGTCTAGTTTCCAAAACTGGTTCACTTGTGGGGGTTTTCCACTGTTTAGGCACATCAGGAGCTCTCCAAACCCAACATGGCGTCTGCTCTCGATTCCAGCTAATTTTGTGCTCGAAAAGTCACACTGTGCTCCTTCCCTTCCGAGCCCTGCCGTGCGCCCAAACAGTGGTTTTCCCCCACATATGTGGTAACCACATGCTCAGGAGAAATTGCACAACAAATTTTGTGGTCCGTTTTCTCTTGTTACCCTTCTGAAAATAAAAAAAAAATTGGGTTTGAAAAGTTTTTTTGTGAAAAAAAGTTAAATGTTCATCTTTTCTTTCCACGTTTCTTCGGTTGCTGTTAAACACACGAAGGGTTAATAAACTTCTTGAATGTGATTTTGAGCACCTTGAGGGGTGCAGTTTTTTAGAATGGTGTCACTTTTTTGTATTTTCTGTCATATAGGCCCACCAAAGTCACTTCAAATGTAATGTGATCCCTAAAAAATGGTTTTGTAAATTTTGTTGGAAAAATGAGAAATTGCTGGTCAACTATTAACCCTTTTAACTTAACAAAAAACAATGTTTCAAAAATTGTGATGATGTAAAGTAGACATGTGGGAAATGTTATTTATTAACTATTTTGTGTGACAAAACACTGATTTAAGGTCATAAGAATTAAAAATTTGAAAATTGCAAAATTTTCACCAAATTTCCGTTTTCTTCACAAATCGAAGAAATTTTACCACTATCATGAAGTACAATATGTCACAAAAAACAGTTTTCAAATCATTGGGATCCGTTGAAGCATTCCAGAGTTATTACCTCATAAAGTGACACTGGTCAGAACTGTAAAATTGGTCATTAAGGTTAAAATTGTCTTGGTCACTAAGGCGTTAAAGAAGGGATAACGTATTCTCCAATGAATTCCTGATACTTGATTGAATTCATCTTGACCTCCTACACACTGCAGCTTCCCAGTGCGCCAGGAAGCAAAGCAGTCACAAAGTGCATCAACGAGCCCCTGCTATGCTTCACTGTAGGCAGTGGGTTTTTTTTCAGGATAGACTTCATTTTTCCTTCTCTTAATATACAGAACTACTGATCCATAGTCCTGAAAAATTCCAGGTTTTTTTCATTACTCCGCAGAATCCCCAAACTTCTATGGGTTATTTTCATGGTCTTGAGCATATTGGAGATGACTTTTCATGTGCTTTTGGGTCAAGATAGGTGTATGTCTTGGAGTCCAGACATGGAGGCTTTCAGAGTTTATTTTGTGCCTTGCTGTGAAAAGGGGTTAACTCATTAAGACTATGCTACTCCAGTCAGGGAAATGCCAGCACTTTTGCTGACGTGGATGAGCGGATGCACCTACTCTTGTCCTGCCTGGCTTCTCCTTAGCTCCCACCATTTTGGTGGAGTTGCTTCAAATGGGCATGAAAATGCTAAGTCGCTAAATTTTTGCTCAACACCACGATGGGTGAAAAATTTGTGACTTTTGAAAGTGTTTTCTGGTGAAAATACTTTTGTGAATTGCCCCCTGTATTCAAAATATGCTTCCAACAATATCTCTAGGAATGTTCAATGCCTTTGCTGTATTTTTTTTGTATCTTTTGTTCTTTGTGCTATATGGTGATCTCTTAACTGTTTGGATTACTCTCTTGACTTGGCCATATATCAAAAATGCTATGAAATGTTAGTCTTCAAACTCCTAGTCAGTCCAAGTGTTTGATTTGTTTTATCTTGTGCACGCCTGATGCATCTAATGAAACCTCTAGTTCGTTAGATCAGTTGTGCTTTGGACAACACCTGAATTGCAAATATGTGCTCTTAGACAAGTGTCAGCAAAAAAAAATACACAATTGCAATCTGCTCATATTTGCATTTTTGCATTTCTTTTGCTGCATCTTCACCTTACTTATGTGTTTTTGGTACAGATTTTATGCAGCTTTTTGTGTGTTTCTTTTCATACAGAAAAGCAGTGTTTCAACACTTAAGAATTGCATTTTTTACATGCTTTTTTTTAAGCTCCCCATAAACGCTTAAAGGGGAAATATGCAGCAAAAAAATGCACAGTTCAACAGTTTCTTTAAATGTACAGTTGGCATGAGTTTTCATGAAACAATATCCACTTTGCTTCAACTGTTAAATGCAGTAGATTTTTTTTTTCCCGAATTAAAATGCAGCGTTTACATCTGGAACAGATATGGACAGAAGAGGTCCCTTGTGCAAATACAGTATATGGGCCCTTTGCAGTCCAATAATGTGTGTGTGTGTGAGAGAGACAGAAGCTATTTAATGGTTTGGAGGTGAAAATGGCTCCCTTACCTCTTGGGCCCTTATGTGGCTGCACAGGTTGCACCAATGGTATCTCCACCTCTGGTTTGCACTGTCTGGGAACATGGCCTTATGAGGGATTCTATTCAGGGTATTGAATAATTGTGAGACTGTAGTAGTCATTAAAAGTGGAAGTTTGTGTTGAATTTAGAGAAACCACATGCTATATTATTTGTGCTTAGCTATTTAATTTGTTCTTGTTTGATTTTGTTTAGTGGAAACAGCAGAAAGTTTGTTTGCTAAGAAACCTAATTTTCAATTGGTGTTGAACAATTTTGATTACATCTACAGTTAGGTCCAGAAATATTTGGACAGTGACACAAGTGGTGGCATTTTAGCTGTTTACCAAAACATATTCAAGATGGTTATAAAATTATTATGGGCTTAAAGTGCAGACTTTCAGCATTAATTTGAGAGTATTCACATCCTAATTGCAATAAGGGTTTAGGAATTACAGCTCTTTCTAAACGTTTCACAGAATATTTTTGGTCAATCCCTTTTAATCAAGGTATTCCTGTATAGGTGTAACTGTACACTGTAGGTGGAAGCCTAACACCTTTTATTAGGGTTTCCATGGAAAGGTTTGCACAAATCACTCCATTTAGCAAGTCCTAGGGGAACCATGAAATTCACCTTTTAACCCATACACAGAGATCTGACTTACCCAGGGCCCCCTGGGTTACATCGTCACTGGTATGGCTGAGAATTGTCATGATGCCGGGTCTAAACAGAGAGGTTAAAGTCTGGAACAGAATCGCAAGACAGTTGCGATTATTCAGAAAAATGAGTTAAGATTCAGGAACAAAACGCAAGGAGATTCAGGATACAGGACTAAACAAAACAGACCAGGGTAAGAACAATCTATAACTGGCAACACTGCCAAGGAAGCTGCGGAATGTTTAAATAGAATGTGTCCCCATCCAAAGATACAGCAAGTAGCTAATTAGATTAAAAATATTAAGGTATTCACCTACAAGCTCCTTTTCTGGACAGTAGGACAAGTCCCAGCAATCATTTAACCGAACTGCGTTTGTGTCCTCCTCAATGAAAGTTCAAAACCACTTAGCAACAGATACAGAAGTAGTAGGGGTTAATTCAGATATAGATTTATTTATCCCTTTTTGGAGTTTTTATGTGTTACAAAATTAAACCACAATGGCTGTAATTAGGATTTTATTATTTTGATCAACAGAAAAATATAGTCATTGATGTCAAAGTTGAAACCAATCTCTACAAAGTGTTCATCCATAATAAAGGGAAAATCCAGTCAAATTATTATTCTTGCGTCATCCATATATGAGAGACCTGTCTGTGGTCTTAGCTCGCCACTGATCTATCGAGCGCATAAATCCCTTTTGGCTCTATTTGAAAGATTTCTGCTACTAGAAATCTGACATAACCAATCAAAAGGCCATTGAAATCAATAGTTGACAGTGTGCGTAGAATGTTGTATTAGATTTCTAGTAATGGAAAGCTCTGAGCATTGCCCAAGGGGTTAAACCATTCTATGGAACAGGATTGCTATGTGGTGGCCTCACCAGCTAAACATGATGTGGCTTCATTACGAATAGTTAAGGAGTTTACTAAAATAAACTTGCACAGATTTTGTTAATCATTAATTTGTCTCATTAAACCAGTTTAACATTATAGTAAGCCCAAAGGATATATTATGTTGCTAAGCCAGAAGTTACTACAGTATCAGAAAAGCTTAGTCTATAGGTGTGTCCAAGTGTATTAGGGGGGAAAAAAGGCATTTAGAATATTTCCTTAGCCTAAAACTAGGCACAATATGGTCGTCAACTCACCTTTTAGAGATTGTACTGTAGAGCACAACTCCTATGAGACATGGTAATAAGGTATTGGATATAAAGACAAACTACAAATAACTAATTAAAAGCAAACAGGAGAAAATGAATTAATTCAATCTAAATATATGCTACTAAAATGGTGAAAAAAAAACACTATTGTATGTTAAATGTTTATTATATAGCAGAGTATAAACCTGAAACCGGGAAAACCCTATCCAGGGAAGTTTAGGGTTTTTGGTAGAGGCTGATCTTAGAAGGAGAAAAATAATATTGACTCATTTGTGATGCTTCCATTTTAAGTAGATGTTTAATAATGAAATGACCAATGATTGAGATAATACAGGATCTAGATTGACAATGAAGTGATTAGGAACTGTATAAATGGTTGTATAAACTTGGACATATTATAACCAGCTGCATACTGTACACCTAAAGTAACCACACTATGGATGAGTACGCTGGGTAACGTGAAGGATTAGTGCATTGTCCTTGTTTGTACACATTGCATTTTTGCTGCATTTTTTCCTGATGCCGGCAAAATATATGATAATCCTGAAGTCTCATGCACATGTTGCTTATTTGTGACTTGCAGATTTGGTGCAGACTTAAATCTGCAGCGTGTAAATTTTCAGTGTTTTTGCTGCAGATTTCACCCATACTAATAGGGAGTAGGGAAAAATCTGCACCAAAAACGCAAGTAATAAATGCAGCAAAAACACGCATTTTTGCCTCTGCGTTCTTCCTGCCGAGGGATGCAGAAATGGTGCAGAAATTTCTGCACCAAATACTTAACGTGTGCACATAGCCTTATACTCACGAGCCTTTTGTCCTTATTTTTCCAACTAATTGTTTCTGTCTTATACTAATGCTTTATAATAAGTCATTAAATGCTAGTGGCTATGTGAAACTGAATATATAAAATTGCAGGTACTTCAGTAATTTAAATAATTCTAATGTAAATAGGTCACATCATACACAGAAAACTCCTCAAAAATAAGTTAATACCATCAGGATAGTAAGGACAACTTCTATACATGAATGATGACTCCTAATTAAGCTGATATATTAAGGTCTACACTTGTCCTGTATGGAGAGGAGTCTTCTGTTTCCACTCCAGACCAAATACAGCACATTTTAAGGAAAGCCATATCCTCTAATGGAACTGACCCTTAATATATTTGGTGACAAAATACACCACTTTTGTACCGTAGCTGTCCTTCTACAATCAGTCTCATGCTTACATAATTTTCGAATTCAGACCTTGTAAGGTGACCAGTTTCCAGTCTCTTTAAGCTGCTGTGTCTGCCCCTTTGAGCGTATGCCAACCATGCTCTTAAGGGAGAATATCTTTATAGTATGACTTGCAATACATGTCATGACGAATGGACCCGTGCGAAAAAAAACCTCCCAGTCTCTATAGAAAAACTCTATAGCAAATAGTGTTTGAGACCTAACAATTACATATTTTGGGTTAATTTCTTGGTTTGATTAGCCTTTTTCTGTCTATTATTGCTTATAAATGGAAACGGATGACCACAAAGGAATAGCCACACTTGTTATACGTATACCAGTGTTGTTCAATATCCCTGAAACCTATTTGAATGTACAGTAGTTGGAGACTTTTTTTGCTTTATTAAATCTTATTACTAATAACTTTTGTGTCTCAAATCTTAGTAGTATAGTATTTCTCGGCACTGAAATATAATTATCAACAGTGAAACTTGAGCCTAAAATAAGTCTCAAAATTGGAGTTATACGTCGTTTTGTTAGATTAGTTTGATTAGATTAGTATTTTATTGTATGCATTTTGCTTTAACGTTTATAGAATACTTCTTTCTTGTTTGACATGACATACAGTTGTTTTCTTTTACTATTTGTGCAAGAAACTCCTTTTACCAACAAAACTTTCAGCGGATTGTTTGCACATAATAATTTGACCATATTATTCTATATTGTTGAATAGGTATTAAGGAACAATGACAGATACAGTGATTGGAAACTCTTCTAACCGTTGGATGTGTCCCAATGACAGACAAATGGGTCTTCGATCTAAGTAAGTGTTCTATTTGATTTTGGATTCCATGAATTATTTAGTTAAGAATTAGAAATAATGAATTTAGGTTGATGGTTAACGAGCAGTTCGATTATATGTCTTGATCAATATTAAAAACGGCAAAAAAAAAAAAAAGAAAAATACAAACAAATATGAAATAATATTTCAAACGCCACACAGGAAACAATTGAAATAAACATTACAATTTTAGCTTCACCTAATAATCCTGAAAGTTAGATGAATGGTCTAATAATATAACTCTAAATAAGATCATGCAATTGGAAAGAGTTTATACAGACCCTGAAATCTATGCGTGCCTGAATACATAAATAACAATGAATGCAATTAATAATGAATGAAAGTCGATCAATATGAATCAAAAAACAAATATATCCTATGTTCTCATCAAATCCTGAGCAATAAATAAGGCCATGTTTCCATATGCAAAACTGCTGCTGTTTCCTACAGGTGTCTGAACTAATGCATGCAACAGCAATCTGCTCTGATTATTACATTTTTATTGCATTTTTTTAATGTATTTCCCCTTTTTATTAATTTATTATTATTTAAATTTATAGTGCCATTTATTCCATGGCGCTTTACATGTGAAAAAGGGGTATACATACAAAAACAATTACTATAATCTTGAACAAAACCTGACAGCTACTGGTACAGGAGGAGCGAGGACCCTGCCCGTGATGGCTCACAATCTACAGAGGATGGGTGAGGATACAGTAGGTGAGGGCAGAGCTGGTCGTGCAGCGGTATGGTGGAGCGGTGGTTACTGCAGGTTGTAGGCTTGTCGGAAGAGGTGGGTCTTCAGGTTAATTTTGAAGGTTTCCACGGTAGGCGAGAGTCTGATATGTTAGGGTAGAGAATTCCAGAGTAGGGGAGATATACGGGAGAAATCTTGTATGCGATTGTGAGAAGAGGAGATAAGAGGGGAGTAAAGCAGGAGATCTTGTGAGGATTGGAGGTTGCGTGCAGGTAAGTGACTAGGTCACAGATGTATGGAGGAGACAGGGTGTGGATGACTTTGTATGCCAAGGTTAGGGTTTTGAACTGGAGTCTCTGGATAATGGGGAGCCAGTGAAGGGATTGACAGAGGAGAGAGGCCAGGGAATAGCGGGGGGACAGGTGGATTAGTCAAGCAGCAGAGTTTAGGATAGATTGGAGGGGTGCAATTTGTTTTTGGTTCAGATTTAAAGCAGCATTTTTAATGCAGAGATGCTGGGATTCTGCACTTGGAAAACCTGTCATCAGGATTTTATACCCCCAAACTAATGGTGTGTGTGTGTGTGTGTGTGTGTTTATATAGATATAGATAGATATGCGCTTTAATGCTGATTAAATTTGTAGCTTTTCTTGTAGAAATACCATTTTGCTGTTTTAGAGAAATCTATAGTTGAGATTGTATGCTAATGAGTTACAAGTGCAGTGCGGTGTGTGGTGCACTTACAGCTCTCCTGTTACTCTGCCTTTTCCCCACCTGCCTCCTGTCTTGAAGTCTCTCATGTTTCAATGATCTGTCAAATAGACAGGAGGCAGGCAGCCGGTGGGGAAAAGGCAATGAAGGAGGAGAGCTGTAAGTGCAGCGCACATCCCACTGCACTTGCAGCTCATTAGTTAAACACAGTGTATATTCTGCACACAAAAAACAATGTAAATAAAGCAGTGTTTATGACACTAAATTCCTACTGTATGTATGTGTTTATACGGTACTTGTGTAATATTATTATTCTTGGCATTTAAGGGGTCGTCATATGGTTGCCATACAGTGGGGGGGGGGTCTCACTTGGGATCCCCCTACAATTACTAGAGCTGAGAACCATAATCGCTCTGGTCAATCCTGCCCATTCATACTGTATATGATTTGCTTATATATTTGAAAAGTAACACATATACCTTTACAATGTCCATTGCACGACAAGTGTTCGGTCAGCCACGACTTCTACCAGCAATATTAGCTATTCAATGGGGATTTCAGAAGCTACACCCACAATGAACAGCTGAATGCCAGAACACTTAATCTGAAAAAGGGGTTGTACTGAATATTTTCAGGGTAACTCTGGTAAAAGAGGTTTTCTTATGAAGACATCACCCTGGTTGAAAGGTGATCACTGATCGTCTTATCTGCCTCTAACTATGTTTTCCACTAAAAGAATATGAATGAATATCCTACAATATATAAACAGCCCACAAGTTAAGCAAGAGACCCAGTGTAGACAAAGTCCATTCCAGCGCAACTACACACCTGTGCTAGTACCGCAACTGAAATCATAGCAATTAACTCCTAATGCAGCAGTCAAGCTTGATCACGACACTATCGGCCTTAACATGGAGATATCCTTTATATAATCCTTCATATAAAGTTCTTGGGGCTCCCTCTTGTAATAGCCTGTTAAGGCATATTAGAGATGCATGTATGCAAAAATTTGCAGAATCTTTTTCTTTTTTTCCTTTTAAAACCCCTTTTTTACAAGATTAGAAAAAGACAATTGGGTCTTGTAAGAAAAATAAATAAATTATACAAGCTATAGTTTTGTTCCTGAAATACATTTTCTTGTATAAAACGCATATAAGAAGTGGAATGCCAAGGACGGGCAAAATAAGGAGAACGTCTAGTGTAGGTCTGCTAGAGCGGGACTGAGACAAGCTATGGCTATAGGATATTGGGTATCTTCATGTTATACATGATTTCATTAATATATTACTAAATTGAATAAATATTAAACCTTTGCGCCTGAAGTGAATGATGGAAATCAAGGGACGTTTCTGTTTGGAAATGGATATAATTTCTTTTAAAGGGGACCTGTCAAACTTTTGTTCCCCAAACCATTAATATAGTTGTGTTGACCTTTTGAAAAAAATAAGTTAGTTAAATCCTTTGACTGCAAAGTGCTGCTTCAGTGGTGAGAAATCATGAAAGTTCATCCTGGAAGTGCATTAAGGTGTGATGATGCACTTATAGCTTCTTGGCTTCCACTGTATTACCAAACTAGCAGCACCCTCCCCTGGCTGACTGACAGGTCATTTGCTCTTATATAGGGAAGCACGGTGGCTCAGTGGTTGGCACTGCAGCCTTGCAGCGGTGGGTTCAAATCCCACCAAGGACAAGATCTGCAAGGAGTTTGTATGTTCTCCCCGTGTTTGTGTGGGTTTCCTCCGGGTTCTCCGGTTTTCTCCCACATTCCAAAGACATACTGATAGGGAATGTAGATTGTGAGCCCCAGTGGGGACAGTGCCCATAATGTCTGTAAAGCGCTGTGGCATTAATGGCACTATATAAGGGAGTAAAATAAATAAATACCTCGGCCACTATTCCTTATCCTTGGGAAGGTCCTGCCTGTTCAGGAACACAGCGGAAGCCAAGAAGCTGTAAATGCATCGTCATACCTCAATGTACCTCAAAACTGAACTTTAAAACATGATTTCTTGCTGCTGAAGCAGCGCTTTGGAGTCCTAAAGGGATTGCCTGGCTTATATTTTAAGGGGCTACACAGTAATTTTAATGCTTTAGATCAGTTAAAATGGCAGGAGAAAGAAAATGTCAGAAATTTTATCTAAACATCTAAATATTCAGTAAGGTAATTAGATTTGTATAGGTAAGCATTATGAATCAATACATAGAACAAACTGTATATATTAAATCAATTTTCAATCTTGGATCATACAGAATGTTAATGTGACCATATTTTCCCCTATCTCTGTGAAAAGACTGGTGAGCAGGGAATTAGCTTATTAGAACTGAACACTGAAAAAGAATGAAAATCTGACAGCACATGCCAAGCCTTTCCTGACATTTTTCTGTAAATGACCTTATAGAATATTTTATAAATTAGGATTAGTGCCATGCCAAGCAAATAACCTAAAACTATAGAAACATTGTGTACAGTATAATAGATACAACTATAGAATACATCTCTATTCCTTCATCATAAATGGTTTTGGTTCTGCAATTGTAAGACATTTTAATGCAGTTTAGCTATAAAATGGACTGATCTAATTAAGTGCTTAACACATTTCTTGGGAATAAACTAATTTGCTTTTTTTTCAAAGAAATCCATGAAATGTGCATATTTTATCAAACAAGGAATGCCATGTGAAGAATCTGCTCATTATTCATCATCAGGCATTATTAATTAAAAGCAGGCTATTAGCATTTCATTAAGATATCAGTTTTATGCCGATATTTATGACTTGATAAATCACTCCAGTTTGAGTTGAATGGTTTCCTCTGCTTGTAGAAATCTTAATTCATTTAATTGCCCCAACTTTATTGTCTGTTGTCAGAAATTAATAAATTGCTTTTAATTTTAAATGGTCCATATTTATCATCTTTAATTTAGTTAGCAAAAACGCCCCATTTACTTAATATAATTTCTATGACGCTGATAATTTTTTATGAAGAACCATTTATCATGATCTTTCTCAATTTTCTGATCTTTTTTTAATATGTTAAACCATGAAAACTTACTTCTACATGTCTCCATTTACAGTATGAACGTGTTGTGTAAAGCAGTTTTTTAATTTTTTAGATGGACGGTCTCCAACATTAGCAATTTAAACAGCATGAATTAATTTGTTTACTTTTAAATATTATAATTTCTGCTTATATTGTGCCTTTATATTCCGTATACTCTGTAGTCAGATTAGTCCCTTTCCATAGTGGAACTCAATCTAAATTCCTGTGTGTGTACATACACTGGTCAATGTTCACAATGAACTGACAAGTAACCACTGGCTCTCTGATGCTCCTGGTTAGTCTCTGTCTACATCGTTGCAGTGGTGACATCAAGTCAGCCACAGAAGACCACTGCAGCCAATCTCTGAGCTCAGCGGTCATGCCCATGTATAGGATATAAGGCTGATGATCCAAGTGATTTTCTTTTAGTTTTCATCTGCTATAGATGGGACAGTTATAGGAAGTTTCGCCCCCATCTGTTTGCCCCCAGGTACATTTCGCCCCCAGACGGGTGTGAACTTGGGGCGATATATGCGTGTGGTCAGATGTGCGGGGGCAAAACATCCTGGGGGCCAAATTCTGGGCACGAAATGTACCGGGGGCGAACTGCTGGGGGCGAAACATCCAATTCCCAGATGGGACATCACTGCTGCTGCCATGAATGGAAAGTACACAGCCTCACTGTGCAGGCCCCCATCATAGCGTATGCGCGGCTCCAAGCGCTGGTAGCTTTACTGCCTGGCTGTGATACTGCGCAAGCGCCCCACAACTTCAGCGCTTGCTGGGAGCAAAATTCAGATACGTGGGTGGCGCCATCCCTGACAGAATGAGGCGCCCGTCCATGACTGAATGTGAGAATCGCTCCCCTCTGACTGAACGAGCAGGTATGATTATAAGTACACTAGCTATTGAACCCGCTCTACGCCCGGGTGGCGAGCATTTTTATTCGTATATGGTCTCCCATTCTGGTATGTGATGCCCCTATCCTGTCCCCACCATCCTATCCTGGTATGCATGGCACCCCTCATCCACAATCCTGGTATGCATGGCACCCCTCATCCCCAATCCTGGTATGCATGGCACCCCTCATCCCCAATCCTGGTATGCGTGGTACCTCTCATCCCCAATCTTGGTATGCGTGGTACTCCTCATCCCCAATCCTGGTATGCATGCCACTCCTCATCCCCAATCTTGGTATGCATGCCAACCCTCATCCACCAATCTTGGTATGCATGCCACCCCTCATCCACCAATCCTGGTATGCATGCCACCCCTCATCCACCAGTCCTGGTATGCATGCCACCCCTCATCTACCAATCCTGGTATGCATGCCACCCCTCATCCACCAATCCTGGTATGCATGGTCCCCCTCATCCCCCCCAATCCTGGTATGCGTGGTCCCCCTCACCCCCCAATCCTGGTATGCGTGGTCCCCTCACCCCCAATAATGGTATGCGTGGTACCCCTCATCCTGGTATACATGGTCCCCTCACCACGAAATCCTGGTATGCATGGTCCCCTCATCCCTTTCACGCTGTACAGACATACAAAAAAATAAACACTTATACTCACCTTTCTTCCCTGTGCTCCAGCTCTGCTGCGTCCTGTTCTGCCGGAGGCCAGGGGAGGAGTGTGGCGCCGGAGTATGCGTGTGCCCATACCGCGCTGTCTGGCTCCATTTTACTGAAGACACACTGCAAATGTGTCTTCAGTAAAATGGCGCCGGATAGCGCTATGCGCATGCGCCGAACCAACGCGGTCTCCGGCGAAAAGGCACCGTGGCAACGCTCCTCCCGGTCAGGTAAGTATGTAAGTATGGCGCCGGAGATCGCGGTATGCATTCAGTGTCTACGCATACTGTGATCTCCGGCGCCATATACTCCTCTTACCTGTAACGGCTGGATGCGGTCTTCTGTCTGGAGCCAGACTGCGAGTTGCGCATGCACAGTCAGTAAAGGCTTCAGACAGAGACACGCATCCCCGGTTATATTATAGATAACATGTTATATCCTCATTATATTACCACTAATTTTAATGAAAAAAGCGTGTTAGTGATGCACATTGCATCACTAACAACGTTATGGGGGCAGTTTACTTAGCAGATAAGACATGACCGGTTCCCTTTAAGACTTGTAATCGTTTCATTTTAAAGATGGCAGACTGGTTAAGGTTGTTTAACACTGAGGCAGGCATATTCAATGCTTTATTTGCTCCTATATCAAGATTCCTACAGGCCGTGATATGAATAGACCTACCCTGAATTAGGGTTTTCTCTCTCCAATGACTGTAAGGCCTCATTCGGATGTCCATCTTTTTTTGTTGCGTTTTTGCTTACAAGAAAAAAGAGGCTATTTCTCATCAATGTTCTGCATTATATTTTGCATTCATTTTTGGTCACTGTGTCCACTTTTGACACACTGATGGTATCTTGTATACAAAAAAAATGTCCGAGCTTATCCTTGGGATCACACAGAAGCACAAAAATGGACAGCACATGGGTGGCTTCCAAGTGCTATATTTTCTTTTCTTCATGGTCACGTGACTTGCATTGGTGAGTTTTGATCTGTGATTCTGCTCAAAAATGGATATGTCTACTTTTTTTTTTTTTTTTTTCATTTATTTTTTGTGAACATTGTGTCCACGAAAAAACAGACATGTGAATAGACCAATAGAACATGTTACAATAACAATCTATCTGTGGAAAACTTGGACAGGACTAGTGTTGAGCCACCCCCGTAGTGTTCGAGTTCGGTTCGGTTCGTCGAACACCCGTGTGTTCGCCGAACTGTTCGTCGAACTGTTCGTCGAACACCTTCGAACACCGTTAAAACCAATGACAGGCAAACAAAAACACATAGAAACACATAGAAAACACCTTCAAAGGTGTCCAAAAGCTGACAAACTGCTCAGAAGACACAACTAACACATGGAAAAGTGACAAGTACATATAGTCATGCGAAAAGAAAAGAGGTGGAGGAGTAAAAGGAGGGGGAGACACAAATATAGGCATGTCATGCCCTTCTAAAATCCAAAAAGTGAGAAGCCGACACGTTCAGTCCGCTCCTGCCCGTGCCACCTCCGTGTCGCCGGGTTTGTGCCAGAGCCGCGGTGAACCCTGACGGCCAGCCCCCCTCTCCCAATACTGGTGCCTGTCCGCTGGTGGGTCGAGCGAGTCCCCCTGTGGTGGAGGCAGCTCTAAGCTTTTTAATTTAAATTGTCTCTCTAATTTGAATGAATACACTTTAAATCCATTTACAAGGATCTATTGGAGGGCAAGTCTCATGCCAGCAGCCGCGTAATTCCAGCTCCAGTAGCGTCCACTAAAGCTGCTGCAGTTAAAAAGCTTTTATAAGGATCGAGCTCGGCTGTCCACCGCAAGGCATCCTACTGCCAGTCCCAGCCCCTATGCCTTGGGGTGCCTCCTGATGCTCTTCACTGAGTATCCCGTGGTCCCGAAGCATTTCCTTTGAAAAAATTAAGTGTCCAAACTACAGGTGGTGTAGCTTGCTTAACAGCCGGGATAATCCGCTGACTAGCAGACACTGCTACTAGGCACAAAGTATTTCCTGGGCTAGATGCAGTTAAAAATTTGTAATTAGATACTCTCGTTGGATGCTGAGAAAGCATTCCATAGAGTCTCCTGGCACGTCATATATGATTCTCTTAAAAAGCTTGGGGTAGGGGTCTAGGGGACCCTTTTATAGCCCAAATCACGGCCCTGTATCGCAATACGTCACCTAGGCTGAAGATAAATGGAACTGTAGCACCCTGAGGGCTCGGTTGCTACAGAGGTATTGCACCTCACCCAGAGGTGTGATATCTCACTCTAAGGTAAGGATGTAGTGTGGATCAGGACCCGACACCTGCATGCATTACACCACATTGCCGTGGGGCAGGGCGACCAATATGCCTCTGAGATGGGCACGACAGTCCCTGTCCCTGGCTGGAGTGGGGGGAGGGAACACTGAGGAAGGGGAACCCTGTAGTGCAGGAGCAGGGAGGAAGCAGTTCCTGGGTGCATTGAGAAGGGAGTATAAAAGGTGGGCACCATCTTAGTTCAGTGCAGAGAAGTCTGAGCAGAAGTGGCAGGGAGCAGGGGCTCTGCATGAGCTCTGCTCCGGAGGCGGGCCTAGTAACAGAGGCCCAGGCCTGGAAGAGGGAGAAGGAAGGAAGAGGAGCGGAGAAGGCTCCAGGAACGAGGAACGAAGGGATCCCAGGGGTGCGGACGGGCGAGTCGCCACCGCACGCCCGAATCCACCTGCGTGGAGGGGTCAGGCCAAAGGGGGAGACCGGTCCCCGAAACTAGTGGAGGCAGGAAACGACCCTCAGCTAGAAACAGGAGGCTGTGACATTTTATGTGGCGCAGCCCCTCGCTACACCCGCTAGGAAGGCACCACATAGGGTCAGGGAAACTGGCGCCAAGTTTACCAAGAGGAGGCCCGAGGCAGCCGGACAGAAGGGTTGGTAAGAAAGGCCAGACAAAGGACACACAAAGGGGGTCCTGTGAAGCGCTCCAAAGTTATCTGGGAGTTGTCTGAGCCCCTCACCTGGTGAGCACAGTACGACGTGGGCAGCCGTTACCTGCAGACGTGGTCTGGATAATAAGAACTGTGAGTAAAGGCCCTGGACTGCATCACTGACTCCGTGTCGTTACTGCTGCTGCCCTGCACCATCACCCCCATCCTCCGCATACACTGCCCTGAGGCTATACTCCTCCCGTGGGGAGTTATGCTACGCTCTGCTGCACCCACAACACCAGCCTCAGCGGTCTGCCCTGGAGCGGCGGTTCACTCTGACCGCAATCCACGGGTGGCGTAGTCGGACATTTAAACATCAAAACCACATAAATAGTTCCGCCACTGGTTTGACCGCCCTGAGCCACGGAACCGGGTCGCCGCCACGGAGACTACAACCACCAGCATCCACCAAAAAGGGTCCGGCTCCGGGTGTCCCAAGGCCCAGGGGGCGCGTCAGAATATTTTCATCACCTTTCACAATCACCAATGGGACAAGGCAGGGATGTTCTCTGTCCCCTCTCTTATACATCCTAGTGACGGAGCACCTGCTCTCATCAATTCGCCATAACCCCAATATTAGGTGGATTGAGGTGGGAGGCACCGAGTACAAGTGCTCTGTATTTGCTGATGATGTCCTAGTATATATCACTCAATCACATATATCCATCCATGCTGTTATGGCTGAAATAGATCACTTTGTTACATGGTCAAATTTTAAAATCAATGCAGCGAAGTCTGAGGCCCTCGATGTCTCCCTCCCCAAATCCATATAGGATTCCATCCAGTCCAACTTTCCCTTTGCCTGGCCCTCACAGGGTATCAAATACTTAGGAATTCCTATTCATAGAGACCTCTCCCATCTATGTTATCTTAATTTTGGGCCCTTTATTGAACAACTCCATACAGACCACGGTTGGCAAGTTAGAACTGTAAGATTCACTACGTGAACCACTGGTGTTTTGTGGAAAAGCACATGTACACTGTGTTCCAAATAATTATGCAAAAAGTGTTTAGGAGTGATAAGGGAAGAATTTGTTTGTTTGTCAGTTAAACTCACTGATGGTGATGTGTGTCAGGGCTCTTTATATCACTGTAAGCAATTGCAGACACCTGTGCTAATTAGTTTGGCAGGTGTGTCCAATGAAAGGCAAGACTACTTAAGAAGGCTGTCCCACATTATTAAGCAGCCTACATTTTCTGCCAAAATAGGAAAGAAAAAGGATGTGTCGGCTGCTGAGAAGCAACAAATTGTGGAGTGTTTAGGTCAAGGCATGACTACAATCAACATTGTGCGATGATCAGGATGAAGTGTCTTGGCAATCAAGAAGTATGTAGCTGATTCACAGTACACACGTGTGCGTGCTGATAAGGGCAAATTGAGGACTCTTTCCTACAGGCAATTACGTCAGGTTGAAAGAGCAGCGTCAAAAAAGCCTTGTCATAGCAGCAGACAAGTTTTTGAAGCTGCTGGTGCCTCCAACGTCCCCCGAACAACAAGATGCAGGGTCCTTCAGAGGTTTGCAGCTGTGCATACGCCATCCTGTCGACCTCCTCTATCCACTTCACACAAGCAGAAACGGCTCCAGTGGGCCAAACATTACATGAAGACTGATTTCAAAACTGTTTTGTTCACGGATGAGTGCCGTGCAGCGCTCGATGGTCCAGATGGATGGAGTGGAGGATGGCTGGTTGATGAACACCCCACGCAAACACGGCTACAGCGCCAACAAGGAGGAGGTGGAGTAATGTTTTGGGCTGGAATCATGGGGAGAGAGATTGTCGGCCCCTTTAGGATCCCTGAAGGCGCTAAAGATGAACTCCATAATGTATGTGGATTTTCTCAAACAGCACTTCCTGCCATGGTTCAAGAAGAAGAACCGTGTATTTCACAGCAAGATCATTTTTTTGCATGATAATGCACCATCTCATGCTGCACATAAAACATATGCATCTCTGGCTGATATGGGCATAAAAGGGGACAAACTTATGGTGTGACCCCCATGCTCCCCTGACCTCTACCCCATTCAGAACCTCTGGAGCATCATCAAAAGGAGTGTCTATGATGGCGGGAGGCAGTTCACATCTAAGCAACAGCTCTGGGAGGGTATTCTGTCCTCATGCAAAACAATTGAAGCAGAAACCATCCAAAACCTGACAAATTCAATGGACAAGAGAGTTCAGAAGCTCCTTTCGAACAAGGGGTCCTATGTGAAAATGTAACATCACCTAGAATAAAGTTTTGAATTGAAAACTGTTTAATTTCAGTTTCTAACAACCTGCTAATGCTTATAATTTCAAAAATGACCATTTTTTTTGGTCTTTATTAAAATGAAAAGGTTGATCGAAAAGTTTGGGGGATCTAAGAGTGTGGCAACCCAGTAGTCATGATTACTTCGAATTCTGACAATATGAGGGTCATGCTGCAGGTAGTGCAGCAAGAAGGCACTTATGTGTCTTGTGCATCTCGGAGCCCCAAAATTATTTTCCGGGCTAGATGCAGCTAAAAATTATTATTAATTTTAAATCTGGTGAAGCTTTAGTATAGATGGCCTAATAGGATCAGTGCTGCACACTGCTACAAAGCCCAAATTATTTTCCAGTCAAGATACAGATAAACATGATTAGTAATTTTAAATCTGGTGGAGCTTATTATAGATGGCCTAATAGAATCAGTGCTGCTCACTGCTACAAAGCCCAAATTATTTTCCAGCCAAGATACAGATAAACATGATTAGTAATTTGAAAGCTTAAAACGGTTGGTAGGGTGATTTTAACCAATCATCAAGCTTTTACTCTCCCCAGGATGACACAGGGGTAGAAAAGTCGTTTCGGATCCATGATTTGTTCATCTTTATGAACGTGAGTCTGTCTACATTATCAGTGGAGAGCCGCGTGCGCTTATCTGTCAGCACACCACCAGCAGCGCTGAACACACGTTCAGACAGAACGCTGGCTGCGGGGCATGACAAGATCTCCAAGGCGTAAGTGGCTAGCTCCGGCCATTTATCCAGATTGGAAGCCCAAAAAGAGCAAGGGTCCAGTGACACAGTCATGGCTTCAATGTTTACTTGGAGATACTCCTGTACCATCGTCTCTAGGCGTTGACTATGTGTCAGACTTCTTGTCTCCTGTGGCCTTGCAAAGGATGGGCTAAAAAAGTGGTGAAATGATTCCGCAAAATTGATGTTACCAGCAGATACTGTGGTTCTGTTACGGTTTGAGTGCTGAACACTTGACGGTCCCACGGTTGGCAAGTTGGAACTGTGAGATTCACTACGTGCACCACTGGTATTTTGTGGAAAAGCACATGTAAGATTCTGTAACAGTCTCTGCTGATACTCCTGCATGCGTGCATCCCTTTCTATGGCAGGAATAATTTCTGCAAATTTACTTTTGTACCGGGGATCTAACAGTGTGGCAACCCAGTAGTCAGGATTATTTCTAATTCTCACAATTCGAGGGTCATGTTGCAGGTAGTGCAGCAAGAAGGCACTCATGTGTGTTGCGCATCCAGGAGCACCAAGTCCCTGTTGTGTTGGTGGCGAGGTAACAATCATGCTTCCTTCCTCTGTCCTCTCCCCCCAATCTCGCACAACAGAAATGTGATCAAGGTCTCCCTCATCTGATGAGTCTTCCATCAGTTCGTCCTCCACTTCTTCCTGGGCTCCTGCACCTTCCTCACTAGTTTGGCTGCTACCATGCGCCCTGGTAAAACCATCTCCCCCACCCTCACATGCCTGCCGCCTTGGTGCTGCCGACCGTCTGGACCTTGCAGATGTTAGCCCTTCCGCATACAACGCCTCCTCCTCTACTTCCTCCACCTCCTCTTGTGCCACCACCTGACTCCGAATTCTGTTTAACATGTGCTCCAGCATGTAAATCACCGGAATAGTCATGCTGATAATGGCATCGTCAGCACTAAACATCTTCGTCGCCATTTCAAAACTGTGCAGAAGGGTGCATAGGTCCCTGATCTGAGACCACTCCTCCAGCGTGATTTGCCCCACCTCTGGATCTCGTTGGCCCAGGCTATACGTCAGAACGTATTGCACCAGGGCTTGTCGGTGCTGCCACAGTCGCTGCAACATGTGCAGAGTTGAATTCCACCGGGTAGGCACATCGCATTTTAGCCGGTGAAGTGGCAGGCCCAACGACTTCTGTAGAGATGTAAGTCGCTGAGCTGCGGGATGCGAACGGCTGATGTGAGCACACAGCGACCGTGCCCTCTGCAGAAGGCCATCTAGTCCGGGATAGTGGGCTAAAAATTGCTGGACAACCAGGTTCAACACGTGAGCCATACAAGGCACGTGTGTGACATTGCCCCGGCGAAGGGCCGCACCCAGGTTTGCAGCATTGTCGCACACGGCCTTCCCTGGTTTCAGGTCCAGTGGAGACAACCATTCATGAAATTGGTTCTCCAGAGCTGACCACAACTCCTCAGCTGTGTGACTCACATTTCCCAGACATTTCAATGTAAAAACCGCCTGATGACGTTGAGCCCTACTGCCAGCATAGTAAGGAGGTGTGCAGGATCCCTTCTGCGCAGTTAGAAAGCTTGTGGCATGACCAGACAGGCTTTGGGTGCAGGTGGAAGACCGAGAGGAGGTTGAGGAGGCAGAAGCAGTGGAGGAACTTTGACATAAAGAGGATTGACGCACAACTCGTGGGGACGGCAAGACTTGGACAGCAGCCCCTTGTCCTGCTGTCACCATAGTTACCCAGTGCCCAGTCAGCGACATGTAACGCCCCTGTCCATGAGTACTCGTCCAAGTGTCTGTGGTGAAATGCACCCTGTAAGACACACAGAGTTTCTCAAAGAAGCGGTGATGTTGTGTGCGACATGCTGGTGGAGCGCAGGCACACCTTTCTTTGAGAAGTAGTGCCGACTGGGCATCTGGTACTGGGGCACTGCGACGGACATAAGGTCTCAAAAATCCTCTGTGTCCACCAGGCGGAAAGGCAGCATTTCTGTAGCCAAGAGCTTGCAGATGGTGAAATTCAACCTCTTAGCTTTCTCATGGCTAGGAGGAAATGGTCTTTTACTTGTCCACATCTGAGGGACCGAGGGCTGGCTATTGTGCTTAGACGGGGTTGATAAGGGTGTCCCCGGCAAACTACCGGTCTGTGAGGAAGATGCAGGCGGACATGTTAGGTTGCCTTGATCCAAAGGTGGTGCTATCGATGTCGGACAGCGCTCAACACCAGCTGGTGTTACCACCTCCAAAGAAAATGATGACCTGCCAATCACGCTGGCTGTTGCGGGTAAAGAGGTGGCAGGTCTGCGCCCCAAAACAGGTGTGACTGCTGTCCCCCCAGTCACAGAGGATGAAGAGGCCGCGGATGCACAAGATATGGCAGACGGTAGTTGGCCCGGCCGGCTAGGCCGCATTGTAGCACACTGAGCTTCCCACTGCAACTTATGCTTCATGTCCATGTGCCGGTTCATGCATGAAGTACTCAAACTATGTATTTTTTGGCCTCTACTTAGCTTTTGCTGACAAATGTTACAGATAACACGAGTTGGGTCATCTTTATCGATCTGAAAAAATGCCCAGGCTATGCAAGGCTTAGCACCCATGCGACCTGAAGAGCCACCACGACTTGTGGTGAGAGGCAGAGTTTTGTTTGAGGATGCAGTTGTTGACGTGCTTCCAGTACTACGTCTCTGTCCAGGAAGGCGCAACCTGACCTCGTCGTCACTAGCATCTTCCTCCACCTCCTCTCCTGACCTCATCTCTTGGCTGATTGTGGGTTGACAGTAAGTGGGATCTCCAACCTCATCATCATCACCCTGTGCGTTATCACACCCGTCGTCCTCAGAGCCAACCTGTTCCTGCCCTGACAAAAAACTAAAGTTGTCGCTCCAATCAGGTATTTGAGTCTTATCATCGTCTTACTCATTGTCTCCACCAACAGGAGTTACAGTTTGGGAATGAGGGTCTACATTATGGTCAGAACCTTCTGCGTCTGGTCTTGGATCCGACTCATAAAGATTCTGGGCATCAGTGCAGATCATTTCCTCGTCTGGATTCACAGAAACGCTGGAGTCGACCTCTGATTCCCAGGCTATAGTATGAGTAAACAGCTCTGCAGACTCAACCATCTGTTCTACCTCATACTCAGACGGGCAGCTGGAGATTTGGGAGCTGTGAGGAAGCAAGTGCGATTGGGGTGACACCTTTGAGGACTGGAGTATTTGTGATGTTGAAGTTGATGTGGAGGAGAGCCCACTTAAAGGAGCACTTGATATCCGTTGAAGCACCTGCTGTTTTTGTGCCTCATCTGGAATTTGTAGCAATTGGCATGGCCGTAAGAAAGGGATCTTATCACATTGTCCGCTAAAAGAAGTAGACATTTTAGTTTGGCTGGAAGATGGTCTTTCTTCTGCAGATGTTACTGTTGCTTTAACACCTACCCCACGGACACAACCTTTTTTCCCCTTCCCAACACGCCTTTTTCCACTCATTTTGGTAGTTAACTAATTCACAACTCTGGAGTTGTTTGCACAAAAAAACAATGGATGGGAACCGAGCAGAGCTGAGTGGCCAAACTGTGGTATTAGGCCAAAACTATTGGCTGGGTTAGATGCAGAAAAAAATTATATTCAATTTGCAACCTGATGGAGGTCAGTATAGATGGACTAATAGAACAAGTCCCACACACAGCTAGAAGCCCAAATATTTTTTCAGAGGTAGATGCAGAAAATTTTTTTATTCAGTTTGCAACCTGATGGAGGTCTGTATAGATGGATTAATAGAACAAGTCCCACACACAGCTACAAGCCCAATATTTTTTCAGAGGTAGATGCAGAAAAAAAATATATTCAGTTTGCAACCTGATGGAGGTCAGTATAGATGGAGTAATAGAACAAGTCCCACACACAGCTAAAAGCCCAAATATTTTTTCAGAGGTAGATGCAGATAAAAATTATTTTGAATTTGCAACCTGATGGAGGTCAGTATAGGTGGACTAATAGAACAAGTCCCACACACTGCTAGAAGGCCAAATATTTTTTCAGAGCTACATGCAGAAAAAAATTATATTCAGTTTGCAACCTGATGGAGGTCTGTATAGATGGATTAATAGAACAAGTCCCACACACAGCTAGAAGCCCAAATATTTTTTCAGAGGTACTGTAGATGCAGATAAAAATTATTTTTAATTTGCAACCTGATGGAGGTCAGTATAGATGGACTAATACAACAAGTCCCACACACAGCTAGAAGGCCAATATTTTTTCAGAGGTAGATGCAGAAAAAAATATATTCAGTTTGCAACCTGATGGAGGTCTGTATAGATGGATTAATAGAACAAGTCCCACACACAGCTAGAAGCCCAATATTTTTTCAGAGGTAGATGCAGAAAAAAATATATTCAGTTTGCAACCTGATGGAGGTCTGTATAGATGGATTAATAGAACAAGTCCCACACACAGCTAGAAGCCCAATATTTTTTCAGAGGTAGATGCAGAAAAAAATATATTCAATTTGCAACCTGATGGAGGTCAGTATAGATGGACTAATAGAATGATGCTATGCCCAAAAGATTTTACTTCACTAGGTGCAGTAAAAAAATTGGTATTCTATACACAGGTGGTATATCTTGCAACACAGATAGGCTACTCCACTGACTAACACACTCTGCAATAGGCCAAAAAGGATTAGCTTTGCTAGATTCAGCCAAATGCTGTGAAAAAAACTTGCACAGCACTGGCACAGACCTGCCTGGCAAAAACTGATAGGAACTGATGTAACCTAGTCCTGAAAAGGACTGCAATTACAATTAGTCTTTACTCCCACAATCTATCTATTTAAGAGCACAGACCTGCCTGATAAAAGTCGTAGGAAATGCTGTAACCTAGTCCTTAAAAGGACTGCAATCACAACTATTCCCTACTCCCAAGCTATCTGTAGATTTGTGCGAAAATTGGCTTGAAATTAACAAGGTATAGCGCACACAGCAACAGCGGTGCCGTCTAACACGCAGCTGCAGCAGTGAGAAAATGGTGGCGACGGGGAAAATGGCTTGGTCTTATAGGGCAAGGACATGTGACATACACTGCCAATGACACATGCCCTTGCTTGTGTGAAAAACAGCAGTTCGCTCCGTGTGTGCGCTGCTGATAGGCTGACAGACTGCACCTCCCCACTGCAAATGCAGGAAAGAGAAAAAAAAATGGAGATCTTCATTATTCCTGCAGAGATCCATCCCCTGCCCCTCCCCCCACCCCGCTGTACACTCAAACTGCGTATTAACATTAATTTTCATCATTACTGAGAAAAAATCCAGTTATGATTTTGGTGCACGAACAGTTATCGAACATAACCTCGAACAGCCGAATTTTTCTCAAATTGTTCGTGTTCGCCGAACGGCTCGAACACCGCCCAAAACAGCTCGAATTTGAGATTGGCGAACAGTTCGAGTAGAACAACGCTCATCTCTAGACAGGACATGTAAATGAAAAATGGAAGTTTGAATGGCTCCTTAAACTAAATATCATTCGTTACAACTTAAGTGTCAGCATATTCTGAGATATAGAATAAAATGCAACAAGTAATGTTTTCGGTCCGAAATTTAAATAGCCTTTTTGTCTAAATAAAATGCATATTTTTTTTAGATCTAGGGATGTGAATGGCACAGTTTTAATGATACTTATTTTCCTTCTCTTGTGCTCACAGTGAAAAAGGACAGTAAGTAATTTTGTTTTTTTGCATTTATACTTTACATTTTTTATGTCTATTTGATTGTAGGATATACAGTTGGTATGGAAAGTATTCAGACCCCTTTTAAATTTTTCACTCTGTTTCATTGCAGCCATTTGGTAGATTCTAAAAAGTTCATTTTTGTTTCTCATTAAAGTACACTCTGCACCCCATCTAGACTGAAAAAAAAAACAGAAATGTAGAAATTTTTACAAATTTATTAAAGAAAAACTGAAATATCACATGGTCATAAGTATTCAGACCCTTTGCTCAGTATTGAGTAGAAGCACCCTTTTGAGCTAGTACAGCCATGATTCTTCTTGGGAATGATGCAACAAGTTTTTCACACCTGGATTTGGGGATCCTCTGCCATTCTTCCTTGCAGATCCTCTCCAGTTCCGTCAGGTTGGATGGTGAACGTTGGTGGACAGCCATTTTCAGGTCTATCCAGAGATGCTCAATTGGGTTTAGGTCAGGGCACTGGCTGGGCCAGTCAAGAATGGTCACAGAGTTGTTCTGAAGGCACTACTTTGTTATTTTAGCTGTGTGCTTAGGGTCATTGTCTTGTTGGAAGGTTAACCTTTGGCCAAGTCTGAGGTCCAGAGCACTCTGGAAGAGGTTTTCATCCAGGATATATCTGTACTTGGCCGCATTCATGTTTCCTTCAATTGCAACCAGTTGGTCTGTCCCTGCAGCTGAAAAACACCCCCATAGCATGATGCTGCCACCACCATGTTTCACTGTTGGGATTGTATTGGGCAGGTGATGAGCTGTGCCTGGTTTTCTCCACACATACCGCTTAGAAATATCGCCAAAAAGTTCTATCTTCGTCTCATCAGACCTGAGAATCTTATTTCTCATAGTCTGGGAGTCCTTCACGTGTTTTTGAGCAAACTCTATGCAGGCTTTCATATGTCTTGCTCTGAGGAGAGGCCTCCGTCGGGCCGCTCTGCCATAAAGGCCCGACTGGTGGTGGGCTGTAGTGATAGTTAACTTTATGAAACTTTCTCCCATCTCCCTACCACATCTCTGGAGCTCAGCCACAGTGATCTTGGGGTTCTTCTTTACTTCTCTCACCAAGGCTCTTCTCCCACGATTGCTCAGTTTGGCTGGACGGCCAGGTCTAGGAAGACTTCTGGTAGTCCCAAACTTCTTCTATTCAAGGATTATGGAGGCCACTGTGCTCTTAGGAACCTTGAGTAATGCAGAAATTCTTTTGTAACCTTGGCCAGATCTGTGCCTTGCCACAATTCTGTCTCTGAGCTCCTTGGGTAGTTCCTTTGAGCTCATGATTCTCATTTGGTCTGACATGCACTGTGAGCTGTAAGGTCTTGTATAGATAAGACAGGTGTGTGCCTTTCCAAATCAAGTCCTATCCGTTTAATTAAACACAGCTGGACTTCAATGAAGGAGTAGAACCATCTTATGGAGGATAACAAGGAAATGAACAGCATGTGACTTAAATATGAGTGACTGTCTGAGCAAAGGGTCTGAATACTTATGACCATGTGATATTTCAGTTTTTCTTTTTTAATAAATTTGCAAAACTTTCTACATTTCTGTTTTTCTTCAGTCAAGATGAGGTGCAGAGTGTACTTTAATGAGAAAAAAATGAACTTTTTAGAATTTACCAAATGGCTGCAATGAAACAGAGTGAAAAATTTAAAGGGGTCTGAATACTTTCCGTACCCACTGTACTCGTAGAAGTATTTACATTGTAACTTTGAATATCACATTAAATTATTTCCTGCTGCATTTAGAATTCATTATCCCAATATAAGAAGTTCCCTATGTATATAATTGAAAATATTACAAATGGCCGATCCAGATATCTGATCACCTTTTCCTCATGGCTCATCGGAATACAGATTTTACCTCCGAATTGAGATTTTTGATAATGACTGATCAATTCTGTCAGAGAAAGAAGCATATTTGTCTAATAAAATATATTACAAAGTTTCTTATTTTCAAGGTGTACTATTGATTTATGAAAAAAAAAAAAAATTAAAACGACGGTTAGGTTTTAACAGAGCCATAACTGCTTCATGACAGCTCCATGTTACCTAATGAATCTTGCGAGATCCCAATGACTTATAAAATCAAGAATAATGCAGCAGACTTTTGTATATAGTCTTTGCTATCACAAATACTAGATGGAATAGAGATGAGTAGAAATGTGAACTGATGAGGATGTTACTCAAAGAGAATCTGTCACCAGGTTTTTTCCACCCAATCTGAGACTGCCATAACGTAGAGTGTGGAGACCAAAACCCTGATTCCAACAATGTGTCACTTACTGAGCTACTTGCTGTAGTTGCTGTAGTTTTTATAAAATCGCTACAAAAAAAGAAGTGGATGTATAGGTTTGATAAAATGAGATGCTAGACAATACAATAGAATGCTAACTGTGCAAAGTGACAAGGTGAAAATTCAAAATGACAATGGTGATTACAATTAGTCAGTGGTAAATATTTGAATCTTTTACTGTTTGATTTCCTGCAGATAAAACAGTGATTTTATCTGTAGAGTAATAGTAAACCTGCTGCCATGTAGTTCTCCATATACCTCCACTCTAGCCACTAACTGGCAGCTTTCTGTGTACACTGTGCATAGGCAGAAAGCTGACAATCAGTGGAGTGGGAAGGGATATACAGTGCTCAGCTCAGAGAACTGCTGGATCTACAGCAGAGAAAACAAATTTTATAAAAAAAAAATACAACACACAGTCCAGTAAGTGACTCATCACTGGAATCGGGGTCTTTGTTCCCGACTTCATGATGCTCTCAGATGGGGTAGTGTAAACCTGGTGACACATTCCCTTTTAAGTTATATTATTTTCTGTAATATTAAATCTAATAAGAAAATGCTATAATTGACTGTATATAGGGCTTTATTTTCTTTCCCTTCACTATTCCCTCTTTTTTTCCATTTAATTTTTTTTATTTTCTCCTATCCAATTTTACTTCTTTTAAACGGAGACAGGACAGTGTTGTTTAATTTGTTTCCTCTTTTTTAAAAAATGTATTTTCTCTAAAAGGGGTTGCCTAGGATTACATAAAGGGTCTGCTTTTCTCCCAGAAACAAGTGAATAATTCAAAGTTGCACCACCAGATACAACCCTTGGACCTAAGATCTGCTTAAAGGGGTTTTCCCTTGAACAAAAGTTCATTTTACTACCTTGGGTTTTTCCGATTTCATTTTTTGCCCCCTTCTTCCCAGAATAATAACTTTTTTTTTTCCATCAATATGGCCGTGTGACGGCTTGCTTTCTGCGGGACGAGTTGACGTTTGACCAACACCATTGTTTTTACCATATTGTGTACTGGAAAACGGGAAACAAAATTCAAAGTGTGGTGAAATTGCAAAAAAATTGCATTTTCACAATTGTGTTTATTTTTTATTTTTTTTACCATGTTCACTAAATGCTAAAACTGACCTGCGATTATGATTCTCCAGGTCATTAAGATTTTGCAGATAACAAACATGTTTAAAAAAAAAAAGTCTCCATTTTCAGAGACCCACAGTGTCTCCATTTTTCGTGATCTGGGGCCGGGTGAGGGCTTTTTATTGCGCACTGAGCTGACATTTTTATTGATACCATTTTGGGCTAGGTGCGATCTTTTAATCGCCTGTTATTGCATTTTATTGCAATGTTGTGACGACCCAAAAAACTTAATTCTGGAGTTTTGATTTTTTCTTGTTACGCTGTTTACCGATCGGAATAATTCTTTTTATATATTGATAGATCAGGCGATTCTGAATGCGGCAATACCAAATATGTATAATTTGATTATTTTTATTATTGTTTGTTTTATTTTGAATGGGGCGAAAGGGGAGTGATTTAAACTTTTTACTTGTCACTAGTTTCAATAGTCTCCACGGGAGACTAGAAACTGATTCCTTCAGCCCTGCTGTATGTAGCAAAAAATGCTCACATGCTATGAGCACCGACCTCTGGGCGGCACTCATAGCATCTCGGCAATGACAACCACAGGGGTCTTCTGCAGATCCCGGGCTGTCATGTCAATCCACCGGCGACCCACGGTCATGTGACACGGACCCGATGGGCAGGATTAGTGACGCGCTTCTGGTAAGCACGTGTTACATGCCGCTGTCAGAGATTGACAGCAGCATTTATCTAGTTAACAGCCATGGGTGGATCGCGTACAGATCAGCTGTCATGTGCCCGAAAACATGTTGGCATTAATCAATAGATCTTGGAATAATAGCTTCCACAATTGGATGTGTTCAAATAAAATATTCCTGTGCTGAGATAATCTTACAAATGTGCCCCTACTGTGTAATGGCTGTGTCTGACCGTGCAGGAACATGGTCTGATCATACCACATCTCCTGGGCAGTGGAAGATGTAAAAAGCCAAACACATTAAATTGGGGAAATTATTATTATTCCTAGGTCTATTGATTAAAATAAACTTTTGTTTGTGGGAAAATCCCACCCCTTCACAACATGCGCCGTATATGGTATATGTTCGCAGCTTCTAGTCTCCTAAGGAGACCATTAAAGCCAGTAAAAAGTAGAAAAATAAAGGTTTTGACCTTTTTTTTTAATATATTTTTTTAATATTTATAAAATCGCCCCCCTTTCGCCCCATTTAAAATAAAACAATACTAAAAAAATTAAATATACACACACTTTCAGAATCGCCCTAGCTATCAATATAATTTTTTTTTTTATCTGAACGGTAAACAGCGTAACGAAAAAAAAAAAAAAATCAAAATGCCAGAATTACGGGGTTTTTTTGGTCGCCGCAACATTGCAATAACAAGCAATTTAAAACATCGTATCTACCTCAAAATGGTATCAATAAAAACGTCAGCTCAGCACCCAAAAAATAAGACCTCACCCAGCCCCAGATCCCAAAAACTGGAGACGCTAGGGGTCTCTGAAAATGGCGCCATTTTTTTTTTATTTGTTTTTTAACAATCTTTGGATTATTTTTCCCCAGTCAAACAAAGAACCTATACATGTTTGATATCTGCAAACTTGTAATGACCTGGAGAATCATATACGCAGGTCCGTTTTAGCATTTAGTGAACATGGTAAAAAAAAAAGCAACCCAAAAAAGAACTGTGGAATTGCATTTTTATTTTTGCAATTTCACCGCACTTTGATTTTTTTTTTTACCATTTTTCAGTGCATAATATGATAAAAACCAATGGTGTCGTTCAAAAGTACAAATCATCCCACAAAAAGCAAGCCCTCACACGCCCATATTGGCCGAAAAAAATAAAAAAGTTATGGCTCTGGGAAGAAGGGGAGCAAAAAATTAAAGCACAAAGCCGGAAAAGAGCCGCGGCGTGAAGGGTGTAAGTTTCCTTCATATTTGTGAGTGTTTTTTTTTCTTTGTTACGGTTTTTCTAGTAAAATGATACATCAAATTCTTTGCACTTATTCAAGATGTAACCCAGTTAATGTGAGGCTAATTGCTTGACTCTGCAAACTTCACCCTGCCTTAAATGCATCTTTTAAAAATGAAACTTTAATGACTATTGAATTCCACAATTCTGTCAGAAAATATGATCTTTAGATTTTCTGTTCATCTAAGGAAAATGTATATTAAAGCATTACAGGCTTCCTACTTTTTAATAAAATTTAGCATAAACATGGAGGGAATAAAGGTTAGCAGAGGTTATATGATGTTTCCATGTCCTAAACTAACTTGCTGCTTAAAGTGGTCGTGGTGGAGTGTGACCCTATTTATGTTCAAGTGGAAGTACCGCTTACTTATGCCCAGAATGAGTTGTAATGCATAATAGTTTTAATTAGACATTAAAAAAGTGTCCCCGTACTATTGGTTTTGTTTAATCCTTTCTCGACATGTAACAACATTTATATCATTTTGTCATTTCCCTGATTTTTTTTTTTATGCGGGCTTGCACACCGAAACCTGCATCTTTCCTGGCAGATGGTGGCTGATTAAATCCGCAGAGCTCCACCCGCGGCTGTTAACCTGTTAAATGGCACGATCAATTTCTGACAGCGGCGTGTTTAAAAAAAAAAAAAAACACAAGTTCAAATCATCCCGGTTTTGCCCCATTAAAAAGTAAAACAATTGAAAAAAAATACAAATATTTGGTATTGCTGCATTCAGAAAAGTCTGATCTATCAAAATATAAAGTAAATTAATCCGATCTGTAAATGGCATAATGAGAAAAAAAATCCAAACTCCAAACAAAAAAAAAATGGATTAAGAGGCGATCAAAACATTGTATCTACCCCAAAATGGTATCTGTAAAAATGTCAGCTCAGGGGGCAAAAAGTAAGCCATCACATAGCACTATATACTGAAAAATGAAAGCGTTACAATCTTACTGATCTGGAGAATCATATTACCAGGTCAGTTTTACTGTATAGTGAACATGATAAATAGATTAAAAAAAAAAAAAAAATTATGAAATGGCCCTTTTTATGCAATTTTAACGCACTTTTAATTTATTCCCACATTCCAGTGCATCACATGATAAAATGAATGATGTCTTTCAAAAGTACAATTTGTACCGCAGAAAGAAAGCCCTCATACGGCTATGTAGATAGAAAAATAAAGTTATGGCTCTTGGAAGAAGGGGAGGAAAAAATGGAAAATCTAATGAAAAAGGGATTAAAGAGGAGATACTCACAGACCAAATAGTCAACCAGTTCAGCTTTATTTAAAACAAATGTAGCACCCAATGCATTATGGTTACTATCACTTTAACAGGCACAAAGTGCATAATGTTGTCAGCATTATAATGAGGGATTATTCTGGAACATTGCAAAAATGAACTAAACTGAGTTAACACTGTAACATATGTACGATCCCCCTTTTCTGATGTCTGTGTGAGTTAACACATTGTGAGTGTGATTTCTGTGAAAGCTGCAGTCTGACAACTGAAATGGGCTTAGTTACTGCACCACTGTTCGTGAAATATGAAGGGTTTCACCTTATTGTCACTGTCTTTGTCACCTTTGAAGACTAAGTTCTTCAAGGGTTCGGTCTTCAAAATATTCTCAAAGTTATGCTTAACAGGTATTCTTACTTAACTCCCTGACCCTCCTACTATTGGGAAGAGTTTACATAAACCACACCATTTTCAGCTCAGGAATCCCAGGGCTTCTGTCCAAGTCAATGCTACTTTCTAGGTCCTCTATGAACACAAATACATACAGTACATACATGCTTCAACAAGTACACAACTGTCAGGACTCGAACCCCGCAGCTCTTGTATACCAGGCGGCAGCACTTCCCTCTGAGCTACTTTGCTCACTGGACAGTTCCTGGCTAATTTAGATTCTAGTACCTGTGTTGTTCCTGAGCGGCTCTACACTGTGTTGCTCCAGATTGGCTAAATCCTGTGAGGTCCTGATTGCATGCCCTATTTAAACCTGGCTTGGTAACTCCTCCTTGCAAGATTATTGAGCTTCCAGCCTTTAGTCAAGCTCTTCCTTCACCTGTTGCCTCCTACTAGTTTATACTGCTTTCCTGTGTATCGACTCCGGGCTTTCCCTGACAACGTTACCTGCTGCCTCCTGCAAGATTATACTGCTTTCCTGTGTATCGACTCCTGGCTTTCCCTGACTACGCTTACCTGCTGGTGCTGCCCCTAGTAGTTGCAATACCACTACTCCAACCAGGTCAGTTTCTAACAGAATAATCTCACACACAATATGGAGTCTGTTGCAGCCACCTTGAAACAACAAGTTGCTGAACTTCAGAATTTTGGTGGCGCATACCAAGAAAAATGTTCTTAGTTGTAAACCCAGGTGTTGGGTCAGCAAAAAGAAATTGAGTTGCAGAGGCAACTTCTGGATTTGCGCAACTCAGGACCGGAAACAAACTCACGCATGCCATTGCCTGCCAAGTTCAGGGGATATCATCATCATTACCATGGATTCCTTAATCAATTTCACATCTATTTTCAAATTAAACCTTCTCCTGTCAGTGACAGGAAAGGTTCTGTTCATCATTAATCTCTTGACGGATGATGATTTTGCATAGGCCTCACCTTATGTGGAAAATAATTTTGACCTCCTAAATAACTTGGTTTTCTTCATCACAGCTATGGATCAAGTGTTTGCTGACCCCAATCGTTGTGCTACAGCTGAAACAAAGTTGCATAATTTACGTCAAGGGCGATGCTCTGTAGCTGAATATACCTCAGAATTTTGCCGCTGGGTGGCAGACACCACATGGAATTTAGCTGCCCAGAGGAGCCCATTTCGACGAGGATTATCAGAGTTAATAAAGGATGAACTTGCAAGGGTCGAGACCCCTGATAATTTGGAGAACTTTATTCGTCCAGTGAGTCTTTGATCATTTCGTTTGCACAATTGAATAAAGGAAAGACTGCGAGTATTTTGAAATAACCCTCACTATTACTTTACTCAATCAGCATTAAAAAACCAACAGGAAATGGAAAGTGTGCATGAACCCATGCAAATTCATGTCATCTGAAAACCTCTCTCTGCAGTAAAGGAGAGGCGACGTATGGAAAATGTATGCCTCTATTGTGGGGACTCTGGACATTTTGCCATTACCTGTCCTAATAAAAGGACTATAGCCTTCACCAATTCCAAAGCTGCAAGCGATTTAGACCATTCTGAAAAGCTAGATCCGGTTATATAGACCATCTCTAGGAGATGGATCCTAGTAAAATCAGAGAGATGGTTGACTGGCCTACCCCAAGAAATTTAAGACGTCCAGCGCTTTATAGGATTTGCAAATTTCTATAGAAGATTAATTTAAAACTTTTCAAAAATCATTTTGCTAATTACTTCACTCACAAAGAAAACCAAAGTGTTTTTGTCGTCTCCAGAGGCATAAGGGGCGTTTGACAAACTAAAGTTTCTCTTCACTTCCGCACCATTACTAGTATATCCATGCAAATCCTGAACTGCCGTTTGTTGTCGAAGTAGACGCCTCAGACTCTGCGGTGGGAGCCATTTTGTCTGTGTGTTAGAGACAAGATGCAGCTTCATCCCTGTGCATTCCTTTCTCATACCATGTCATCTGCCGAAAAGAACTATGACATAAAGAACTTTTAGTTATTAAAGTTGCCTTCTCCGAATGGAGACATCTTTTGTAAGGGGCTAATCATCTGGTGACTGTCTTTACTGACCACAAAAACTTAGAATTCATCCGTACAGCTAAGAGGTTGTCTGGAAGACGAGCACGCTGGGACTTCTTTTTCTCCAGGTTTAATTTTGTAATTTCTTATCAGCCTGGTTAAAGAAACGGCAAGGCGGACGTGCTGTCCAGGATATCTACTGAACCTCAGGAGAGGTCTAACACTGACTGTTCCTTTCTTCATACGAAAACTTTTTGGGAATACTGGGTACTGGAGAATATATATATATTTTTTTTTTACAAAAATTAAAGATTGATGCCAAACTGACTTTTTCTTAACCATCCTTCCAAAGATGTTGATCTTTCTTTTAAGGAGGATTTTGGATGTAGAAGCATCAAGTATTTGTCCTTAAATCTGCTTGACTTGAAGTTCTCAAACTTGTCCATGATTCCAAACTTGTAGGACACCCTGAAGTCATGAAAACTGAAGAACTACTGCTCTGTTCTTTTTGGTGGCCTAATTGTAGGAGGGATGTGAAAAAATGTTTCTTCCTGTTTTAACATGTGCACTGAACAAGATGTCACAATCTTCTCCTTTAAGACTCTTTCAACCCCTTCCAGTTCCATCCAGGCCTTGGGGATCAATCTCAATGGATTTTATCATGACCCTACCTCCATCTAAAGAAATGTCTGTTATCTTTACTGTGGTAGATCGGTTCACAAAGATGGCCCATTTTATTCCAACTAAAGGGATTCCTACCGGTGAACAAACCGCAGAATTAATGGTCCGAGAGATTCAGGCTGCATGGAATTCCTGACAATGTAATTTCTGATAGAGGTGTTCAGTTTACATCAAAATTTTGGAAAAGCTTCTGTACAGCTTTAGGAGTTAGTCAATTTGTCTACGGCTTTCCATCCACAATCCAGTGGCCAGACTGAAAGAACTAACCAAACTCTAAAACAATATCTGTGCCGTTTTATTTCTTACCTGCAGGATGACTGGGTGGACTATTTACCAACAGCAGAATTTGCCTACAGTAACTCCAAACACAGTTCTACATCCCAAAGTCCATTTTTTGCTAATTATGGCTAGCATCCAGTTTTTATTCCTAATCTTCCATGTAATACTAGAGTTCCTGCTGTTTCTGACAGACTGACAAAGTCACAGGAAGCTCAGAAAGAATTGAGCTGTTACAGATTATAAAAAAACAGCAGGTAAACATTGCAAAGCCCCTCCTTCCTTTGAGGTCTGTGAAAAGGTTTGATCATCTACAAAAAACCTGAAAACAAACATACCATCGTCGAAATTGGGTCAAAATTTCATAGGACCTTTTCAAATTTCTGCACAAATTAACCAAGTTGCCTTCCATTTAAAACTTCCTAACAGCATGAAAATTCACCCTGTGTTCCATTTATCCTTGCTCAAACCTTTTCAGTGAGAACCCGTTTCCAGGAAGAACTCCACCACCTCTTCCACCAGAAATAATCCATGGTGAGGAGGAGTATATCCTGCATAAAATTCTGGAAATCTAGAAGATTCACAGGAAGATTACAGTATTTATTACAATGGAAGGGTTTCGGACCAGAAGATAATTCATGGGAACCAGAGTACAATATCCATGCACCCAAGCTTACAAGAGATTTTCATCGGAGACATCTAGAGAAGCCAGCACCTGAGATGTCCAAAGGCCATCTTGGAAGCAGGGGATTACTGTCAGGGCTCGAACCCAGCAGCTCTTGTACCCCAGGTGGCAGCTATTTTCTCTGAGCTATTCTGCTCGCTGGACAGTTCCTGGCTAAACTAAATTCTACTATCTGTGTTGTTCCTGAGCAGCACCACCCTGTGTTGTTCCAGATTGGCTTAATCCTGTGCGTTTCTGATTGTACAACCTATTTAAACCTGGGCTGGCACCTCCTCCTTGTGAGATTGAGCTCCCAGCCTTTAGTCAAGCTTTTCCTTCACCTGGTACCTCCTACAAGATTATACTGCTTTCCTGTGTATCGACTCCTGGCTTTTCCTGACCACGTTACCTGCTGATGCTGCTCCTAATGGTTGCAATACCACTACTGTAACCAGGTTAGTTCCTAACAGCTTTGTTACGCTCACACCCGGACGGTTTGGCGGGAGCTTGGTTAGTGGTCCCACTGGGCCACGAACTGAGAAGTGCCTGGAGGGGCGTAACTAGGGGCCTCACCAGATCCGACCACGAACGCACGGCGGCTTAATTGACTCCGTGGTCTGAGGAGGGACAGGGGAGGAGGCCCAGGTGCTACTCCAGGTCAGACCCCAGTCACAGCTGTTGACCCACATCGGGGAATGCAGGAACGGGCAGGATTGGCTGGTATGCAGACAGGCGGGTACTGGCAGGCACGCATGGTATGCAGACAGGCGGGTACTGGTAGGCAAACAGGCTAGGATACAGGAGCGGAGGGCGTGCGGTGCAGAGCAGAGCTGCAGGTGCGGTGCAGAGCCTCAGGTGCGGAGGGCTTGCGGAGCAGAGCCACAGGTGCAGATAGATAGGACAGGGCTCTGTTCACATGGAATAGACAGGGACAGGGAAGCACTGGAAGATAACTAGAACACAGGAGGTAGATACGGAGGCAGGGAAACGGGACAAGGAGAACCAGATACACACAAGGTACTTGCTAAGTAGTAGAGAGTGGAATCAAAACTCACAAACAGAAGTACAGAGACAACGGGTAGGAGTTAGGTACTGGTTGAGACACTGCAGGAAAAGGGAAGGATCGGACATAGAGACAAACAGGTAATGGGCTAGGACACAGTTCAAACAGGAACTGACACAGGAACGAGATACAGGAACGAGCCTGGGCATTCAGCCCCCAGGGTGGCGGAAATGGACTAGAAGTCACAGATACAGGTAACGGGTGGCGGGAACAGACAAGACACAGGACAGGACATGGCAACTCAGTTGCACAGAACACACTGAAAGAAGTGTTGCTCCGGCACCTCCCACTGGGTGGAGGAGGTTTAAGTATCCAGTGACTCACAGCAATAGGCTGGGGAAGCATTATGACTGCGCACACTGTAACTTTAAGAATCAGGAAGTGCCAGCGCCGCCGCCCTAAGCCAGCAGACATGAGACAAGCACACAGTAGGTAGAGAATCATAGTGTGCAGACTGGACTGGTAGGTAAGTTGGCGGTCTTGCATGGTGGGAGATGGTAAGCCATGCCAGTACCCCGCCAGGGATGTTACACTTTCCACTTAAATCCTGTCTTTTGCAGGGATGCCAGAGAGGCCAACATTACCACTGTCTACACTCTTCAGTCCAACACATTCTAGGATGGAGTCCCCATGCCACATTTTAGGAATAGAGGACAATCAAAACCTCACTATAGTTCTTACCTATCCACAGGAATTTTCTCAAGCCCTCTGCCAGACTACAGTCTTTCCAAGGTTTGTGCTCACCACTCTCACTCACACAATCTGTACCAGCAGACTCTAGAGCTAATTACACAGACTAACCATATACCTTAGCAATTAATTATTAGGCAGCAGCCCACATAAAGATAGCAGACACGCCTAACTGCCTACACTGACTGCACCCCATTCTATTACCTTATCTTTTAAACTTCACAATCCATGAAATGGTGCCAAGGCTCCTCATTTCCCTCTTGCCCCTTCATATAAGCATTAACAAACAGTGTATCATTATCAACACGCTACATGTTTTATCTACAACCATGCTCTTTATAGGCTTAGTTGTGCCAACAAGTCTCCCTTGTGACTTTGTTTCAGAAACATTTCATTCCAATCACAGCAACACTTGCACACAATGGTGCTGCAGATCACCTGGTTAACCCCTTTAGCCCCGAAGGCTATTTGCCCACTAATGACCAGGCCAATTTTTACAATTCTGACAAGTATCACTTTATGAGGTACTAACTCTGGAATGCTTCAACGGATCCCACGGATTTGGAGACTGTTTTTTCGTGACATATTGTAATTTATGATAGTGGTAAAATTTCTTCGATATAACTTGCGTTTATTTGTGAAAAAATCGGAAACTTGGTAAAAATTTTGAAAATTTTGCAATTTTCAAACTTTGAATTTTCATGCCCTTAACGCCTTTCTGACGTGGGCCGTACTAATATGTATCTGAAGCCTGGGCCTATTGGGCCAGATACGTATTAGTACGCCCTGGCGATTTCGCCCGCAGAGAGGCTGTGCGGGCGCGATCGCCGCCAAGTGTCAGATGATAGTACCGGGTGTCAGCTGTGACAATGTGCAGGGAGCAGTGCCGCACCGCTCCCTGCACATTAACCCCCAAAATGCTGCGATCGCAGCATTCCAGGAGCAAGGGGAGATAAGCGCCGCTTACTTACCTCCTCTCCGGTGTCCCGCGCTGTCTCTGCCGGGTCCCAGTGGTTGTCATGGTGATCCGATGTCGTCATGATGACATCCGGGTCACCAGACAGCAGGGAGTTACTTTGATCATGCGCAGTGAGTGATCAAAGGAACTTCTCCTTGTGCAGCACTGACAGCCTGGCGATCAGAAAGCAAAAAGTAAAAGTTCCATGGTGGGACAAAGTGTAAAAGTAAAAAGTATCAAAGTGAAAAAAAAAAATTTGTAAAAATATTTAAAAATCCAATGAAAAAAATAATCCAAAAAAATAAAAATATACTATACCCATAAATAAATATTATGAAAAAAAACAAAAAAACAATAAAAGTATACATATTTGGTATCGCCGCGTCCGGAACATCCTGACCTATAAAACTGTCCAACTGGTTACCACCAAACAAAAAATGGAATAAAATGCGATCAAAAAGACGAATGTAAATAAAAATGGTACCGCTGAAAACGTCATCTTGTCCCACAAAAAACAAGCTGCCATGCAGCTCCATCAGCCGAAAAATAGAACAATTATAGCTCACAGAATAAAGAGATACAAAAATTATTTTTCTATAAAATAGTTTTTGTGTAAAAGCACCAAAACATAAAAAAACTATATATGTGGTACCACTGTAAACGTACTGACCTGAAGAATAAAGCTGCCTTATCAATTTTACCACATGCAGAACGGCATAACAAAAACAAAAAGAAAACCAACAATTTCTGAATTGTTGGTTTTTGTGTATTCTGCCTCCCAAAAATTGGAACAGAAAGCGATCAAAAAATGTCAAGTGCCCGAAAATGGTACTAATAAAAATGTCAACTTGTCCCGCGAAAAATAAGCCATCACATGACTGTCAGACGAAATATGGAAAAATTATAGCTCTCAAAATATGGCGAGCAAAAACTAGTCTTTGCAAAAAAAAGCGTCTTTTAGTGTGTGACAGCTGTCAATCATAAAAACCCGATATGAATCTGGTATCACTGTAATTGCACCGACCCGAAGAATAAAGTTGTCTAATCACTTATACTGCACGAGGATTAAAAAAAACAAAAAAAACTCTAGGGTTAGGGTTGGGGTTGCGCTAGGGTTGGGGTTAGGGTTGTGTTGGGGTTGAAATTTTTTCAAAAGTAAAGAAAAAAATAAAAGATGACGATATGATGACTAGGTTTAAGCGCAAGTGCTCACTACATGAACTTGCATTGGGTGCTCGGGTATGCACCGAGTATCACTGGTGCTCGAGTGACATGCTTGAGTCTACACCCCATATGTTTCGCGGCTGTTATACGGTCAAAAAAACCTTGCGGGGATTGCCTACCATGCTCGAGCAATCCCCGCATGTTTTTTTTTTTTTGGGTGTGTAATAACCATGAAACATGCGGGACGGGGACTCGAGCATCTGCAATACATGGTGCGTACCCGATGCAAACTCAAGTAGCGAGCACTTGCGCTCAAGACTAATGAAAACGTATTCAATATGATAACCTAATGTTATCAAATTCTGTGTCGTACCTCTGGGTTCAAAATGTTTACTATACCCCTTGATAAAATCCTTGAGGGGTCTAGTTTCCAAAATGGGGTTACTTGTAAGGAGTTTCCACTGTTTAGGCGCATTAGGGGTTCTCCAAATGCGCCATGGTTTCATCTCTCAATTCCAGTCAATTTTGCGTTCAAAAAGTCACACAGTGCTCCTTCCCTTCTGAACCCTGCCGAGTGCCCAAACAGTGCATTTTTCCCACATATAGGGTATCTGCATTCTCAGGAGAAAATGCACAACAGTTTTTGGGGTCCATTTTCTCCTCTTACTCTTGTGAAAATATAAAATTTGGGGCTAAAAGATCATTTTTGTGGATTTTTTTTTTTTAATTTTCACGGCTCTACGTTATAAACTTCTGTGAAGCACCTGGGGTTTCAGGGTGCTCACCACACATCTAGAGAAGTTCCTTGAGGGGTCTAGTTTCCAAAATGGTGTCACTTGTGGGGGGTTTCCACTGTTTAGGCACATCAGGGGCTCCCCAAACGCGACATGGCATCCGCTAATAATTCACGCAAATTTTACATTCAAAAAGTCAAATGGTGCTCCTTCCCTTCCGAACCCTGCCGTGCACCCAAACAGTGGTTTTATCCCACATATGGGGTATCTGCATGCTCAGGGGAAATTGCACCATAAATTTTGGGGTCCATTTTTTCCATGTTACCCTTGCAAAAATAAAAAAAAATTGGGTCTAAAGTAACATTTTGTGAAGAAAGTTAAATGTTCATTTTTTTTCTTCCACATTCCAAAAATTCCTGTGTTTTGCAAATTTTGTTGGAAAAATGAGAAATCGCTGTTCAACTTTTAACCCTTATAACTTCCTAACAAAAAAATTTGGTTCCAAAATTGTGCTGATGTAACGTAGACATGTGGGAAATGTTATTTATTAACTATTTTGTGTGACATATCGCTCTGATTTAAGGGCATGAAAAGTCAAAGTTTGAAAATTGCTAAATTTTTGCCAAATTTCAGATTTTTTTCTCAAACGCAAGTCATATCGAAGAAATTTTAAACTATCATGAAGTATAATATGTCATGAAAAAACAGTCTCCGAATCAGTGAAATCCGTTAAAGCATTCCAAAGTTATTACCTCATTAAGTGACAGTGGTCAGAATTTTAAAAATTGTCCTGGTCATGAAAGGGGTTAAATAAGAGAGATATGTCACACAAAATAGTTAATAAATAACATTTCTCACATGTCTACTTTAAATCAGCACAATTTTGGAAGCAAAATTTTTTTTTTGCTAGGAGGTTATAAGGGTTAAAAGTTGACCAGTGATTTCTCATTTTTCCAACAAAATTTACAAAACCATTTTTTTAGGGATCACATCACATTTGAAGTGACCTTGAAGGGCCTTTATGACAGAAAATACCCCAAAGTGACACCATTCTAAAAACTGCACCGCTCAATGTACTCAAAACCACATTCAAGAAGTTTATTACCCACTGTTTGGGTGCACGGCAGGGCTTGGAAAGGAAGGAGTGACGTTTTGGAATGCGGACTTTGATGGAATGGTCTGCTGGCGTCATGTCACGTTTGCAGAGCCCCTGATGTGCCTAAACAGTGGAAATGCCCAACAAGTGCCCCTTTTTTTGGAAACTAGACCCCCCAATGAATTTATCTAGATGTTTGGTGAGCACCGTGAACCCCCAAGTGCTTGACAGAAAATTATAACGTTGACTTGTGAAAATAAAAAAATCACTTTTTTTTTCCACAAAAATTATTTTAACCCAAATTTTTTCTATTTTCATAAGTGTAACTGGAGAAATTGGACCCCAAAATTTGTTGTGCAATTTCTCCTGAGCACTCGGATACCCCATATGTGGTCTAAAACTACTTTTGAGGCACAGTGCAAAGCTCCGAAGGGAAGAAGCGCCATATTGGAGTTCATATTTTGCTGGGTTGGTTTGACAGTGCCATGTCACATTGGCAGAGCCCCTAAGGTGCTAGAACAGCAGAACCCCCCCATAAGAGACCCCATTTTGCAAACTACACTTCTCAATGAATTCACCTAGGGGTGCAGTGAGCATGTTGACACCACATGTGCCTCACAGAATTTGACACAATTGGGTGGTGAAGAAAGAATAATTACATTTTTACCACCAAAGTTTTGTTTTATCCCCAGATTTTACATTTTCACACTGGGAAATGGGTAAAAATGGCACCAAAATTTGTCACACAATTTTTGCTGATTGTTGAAATACCCCATATGTGGCTATACAGTACTGCTTAGTAGTGAAGAGCGAGCATACTCGCAAGTACCGAGGTGATCGGAGCTTGCCGAGTACTTGCGAGATGCTCGGGCTGATGCTCGGGTCCCCTCCCTGCATGTTTGGCGCTCTTTAGAGCGCCAATCAACATGCAGGGATTGCCTGCCACTCACTGTAATGCCACAGCCATGTTGGTTGTGGCATTACAGTGATTAGCTGGCCGCACAATGTCATCAGGTCTATATCAGACCTGGCGACGCTGTGCTCGTCAGTCTACTACGTGTGTAGGGAGAGGTGCTGCTGAGCTAGGGAGAGATTTGGTTGTGTATTAGGTAGTGTAAGGAGAAAACAAGTACAATACACATATCCATCTCAACAAACAGTCCTTCTGAGGACTAATCTATCTGCAGAGATATCAGGCAGGCAGTGTATATAGCAGACTGCAGTGCATAGCACAAGAGGCTCCATTCCAGTTCTGCCTTCAGCTGCTGTTAGATATTTCTAGACAAAGGCCCAGGTCTCAGGGGCCAGGAATAATTTTTTTTGGATCTTAATCCTCATTATTTGCTTAAAAAGCAATCCAGAGAACACCGTTTTTCTGTGCCATTTGCTTGTTGGCACTGCAGAATACAGCCAGATCCTTTCCATATTACAGCGCTAAAAATCCAGCTATATAAAACTGTGGTTTGTCTGTCACACGGATCACATATAATTGCGCTGAAAATACTGCCATTTTTTGGCCTCCTCAAATTTTTTCAGTGTGTCAGCAAAGTTTTTGACAACTATTTTGAACAGCAAACTGGTACCTACAGGCCAGGTATTTAAAACTGTGGTTTGTCCGTCAAACGGATTACATAGAACTTCGCTCAAAATTCAGCCATTTGTAGTGAACGTGGAAGATATTGTCCTCCATTTTTAATGGGCAAGGTGTGTGACAAGGGATGGGGAACTGGACGTGATGGTGATGGTGCTGAGGCCGTGGGCAAGCTGAAATTGTGCCACAACAAACACCTACATCTTCTCTCGCGACCTTCCTGTCCCAATTCCTAGGGGACGGCAGCACACCACTATTGAACCCAGAGCAGTGTCAAAAGGTTTTTGGTTGAATAGCGGATAATGCTTCCAGTCACTTAGCCACCACCACCACCCTGTCTTCCACACGGTCAAGTCTCAGTAGCCATGAGTCTGGACTGCATATTCCTCACCCTGATCCACCTACCTCCCACCATGCCGAGTGCCCGGAGACAACTGATCCCACACTTGGACACTCTGAAGAGCTATTCACTTTTCCATTTATAGATTCGGGCCTCTCGCACGGTCCACTTGAAGCAGGGCAAGAGGAGATTGCATGTAGCGATGCCCAGATATTTGAGCAGCCATGGTCACATGAAGGCGACGGTGGGAAAGTGTCACAAGAAGTGGACGATGATGAGACACAATTGCCAGGAAGTCAGGAGGAGGACCAGGGTGCGGAAGTCGAAGACGAGGTGGTGGATGATATAGTAACTGACCCAACCTGGCAGGAGGACATGCAGAGCGAGGACAGCAGTCCAAAGGAGGAGGGAGGCAGAGCACCCCAACAGGCAGGAAGAAGCAGTGCGGTGGCCGCAGACAGAAGGCAGGCAACCGTTCCCTGTAACACCAACACGAAGTAAGTTGCCAGTAGAACTGTTAGGTCTTTCCGAGTCTGGTTATTTTTTAAAGACACATACCAGCAAAGCACCCGACTTTGTGGGCTGAACCCGAGGGTCCAGGAACAGTGTCTGCGGGTGGCACCATTGCTTCTTCCACTGTTGTGCATGCAAGCGAATCCCCTGTCCATGGTGCATGCGAAGATGCCTCCTGCCCTGCCTCTGTCGTTGCACACTCTCAATTAGCAGCATCAGGAAGCACGTTCACGTCCTTGTCCCTGTCCATCGATCAATTGTCCATACCCCAGTCCTTGGAACGCAAGCGCAAATACACAGCCAATGCCCCACAGGCCACACTATTAATTTCCACATTTCACGACTGCTTGCGCAGGAAATATTGCCTTTTAGGCTCTTGGAGATGGAAGCATTCCGCAACCTGATGGCGGCGGCCGTCCCTCCGTACTCAGTCCCCAGCCGCCACTATTTCTCCCGCTGTGCCGTCCCCGCATTATACAACCATGTGTCCCAAAACATTAGCCGTGCCCTCAACAACGCCGTTACCGGGAAAGTCCACCTAACCACGGACACGTGGACAAGTGCTTGTGGGCATGGATGGTACATCTCGCTGACTGCACACTGGGTTAACATAGTGGAAGCGGGACCCAGTTGGACCTTGGGACGGAAAACGTCCTACCGCACCAAGGATTGCGGGCCCTAGGTCAATCAGGGTTGCCCCCACAGTCTACTGCTCCTGCACATCAGCCTCCTCAGCCTTCTCCTCCTCTTCAGCCTCCATCTCTGAAATGACCACATCAATCACAAGCTAGAAGCACTGCAGCACTGCCTTGGCCAAGCGGCAACAGGCTGTGGTGAAGCTAATATGCTTAGGTGACAAACCGCACAATGCTGAAGAGTTGTGGACAGCTCTGAAAGAGCAGGCAGATCTGTGGCTCACACCGCTAAACCTACAGCCAGGCATGGTCGTGTGTGACAATGGCCGTAACCTGGTGGCGGCTCTGAGGCGAGGCGAGCTCACTCATGTACCATGCCTGGCCCATGTGCTTAACCTCGTGGTTCAGTGGTTTTTCAAATCCTACCCGGAGCTGCCGTATCTGCTTGTTAAAGTACGCCACCTGTGTGCCCATTTTAGAAAGTCCGCTACAGCTTCAGTTGCCCTTGCCGTGTTTCAGCAGCATTTGCAGCTTACGGCTCACAGACTGGTGTGTGATGTCCCTACGCATTGGAACTCTACACTGCAGATGTTGGGAAGGATTTGTGAGCAGAAGAGGGCAGTTGTTGAGTACCAGCATCAACAAGGCCGTCGGTATTCAGTTCAGACTCCACACATAAGACCTCAGGAGTGGACATGGATGTCAGACATATGTACCATCCTCCAAAACTTTGAGGACTCCACCAAGATGGTGAGCGGTGATGACTCCATAATTAGTGTCACCATCCCGCTTCTCTGTCTACTGAAATGCTCTCTGCTCACGATAATAGAGGATGCATTGCAGGTTGAGCACGATGAGATGGAGCAAAGAACCATACAGGAAGATTACAGACAGCCCAGCCTCATCTCATCCCAACGTGGATTGGGTGACAATGAGGATGAGGAGGAGGAAGAACAGGAGCTACTTTCATGCGGTATAGATGGTACTACCAGCACCGGTGTCATATCGTCTGTTCAGCATGGATGGCCAGAGGACAGAGCGGAGGAGGAGGAGAGCATGGTCACTCGTCCTCTTTGTGAGGACACGGAAGTCTTACCTGTTAAACTCAGCCATGCATGCCAGAATGCTATGTTACGCTGCCTTTCCCATGACCCTTGCGTTCTCAAAATTTTGGGTGACAGCCATTACTGGTTGGTGACACTTCTAGACCCATGCTACAAGGAAAACTTTATATCTCTTATTCCTGAGGCGGGCAGGTCTACAAAAATAGAGCTGTACCAGAAGGCCTTTGTTGCGGAACTATTAAAAAAAATTTCCATCTGAAAACGCTGGCGGCAGAGGTCACAGTTCCTTGGACAACCAAGGAGTACAGGCGAGAAAGTCACAACTTCAATCCAGCAGATGCATGGGAACAATGTCAAAGTTTGGGAAGATGCTGAGGGAGTACCTTGCCGACCGTACCAACGTCCTCCGTGCCTTATAATTACTGGGTATCCAAGCTGGATACGTGGAATGAACTGGCTCTCTATGCCTTGGAGGTCCTGGCCTCCCCTGCCGCCAGTGTTTTATCAGAGCGGGTTTTTAGTGCCGCTGGTGTAATTATAACTGATAAGCGCATCTGCCTGTCAACTGAAAATGCTGACAGGCTGACTCTTATAGAAATGAACAAGGGCTGGATTGGGCCTGACTTCTCAACACCACCGAATGATAGCGGCGTAATGTAAACTCATATCCAGTGTCTTTTTTTTTGGAGGTGTATTCCCATGCACCTCTTCACACCCACACATGGGTATACGCTTCCTGATTTTGGATATTTGCTCTTGTCCTCCTCCTTCTCCTCATCCTCATCCTCCACCACCATATCAGCAGGGTGACCGTGGTCCGTGATGCAACACCCACATAATTTTTTTAAAGGGTGTTTATGATTTTTTTTTTATACAGTATGTTCATTTATACCCCCCAGGGGTAAATGTTTGTCAGCCCATACACTTAGTGCTTGAGCTGACCCGCTCCTTTCTAATGGGAACATTTTTTTATGAGGTCCTCCTCCACGTCTCTTCCAAGGGGCATTGGAGTGCCTCCCAATATTTGGCAACCCTTGCATTCACTGCATAGGCCAACACAATGGGAGACCCACTTCCTAATAATGGGAACATTGTTTTCAGGAGGCCTTCCTCTAAATCTCTACAAAAGGGGTATTGGGGTGCATCCAAATTTTGGGCAGCCCTGCCACTCACTGCATAAAGAATAACAGTATAGGAGACCCACTTTTTAGTAATGGCTACAGTAAAACATAGCCGGCTGATGGCTCTCTAAGAATAGTGGGGGCCGACTGCTGGCCTTATAAAAATAGGTTTTGTGACTTTCAGAGTCCCTCCTTCATAAAGGAAACACGATGTGTCTGATGATGTGTCACACACCACATGGCCAGATAAGGTTGTAAAATGTTAAAATGACATTTCCTGGTGAATGCATTTGTCACGGTTGAAAGCAGTGCAAAAACGCATCAAAAACTCTACGTGTGAACATAGCCTAAGGTGTGAGCATTTTTGTTTTTGGTTATTTATTTTGCTTTATATACAAGTCATTACCCTGGAAAGGATGTTCCTTAACATATTTCCCAGGAAAATCCATTTTGGTTTCGTTTTTGTATGTTTTATTGTGAGTCCGTAAAAGTGGCATAATACCTCTGACAACGTTGTTGACAGAAGTGACCTTGGAGTCAGAAATGCTTCCAAGGGTCTTCCCTATGCTGTCCCCATGTCATTTGAGCACTGTTCCCATCGATTTGGGCCATTTTTAGGCCCTTTGCAGACCGCCGGGGGGAGCCGTTTGAAAATTGCTTGAGTTTCCCATAGACTTACATTGGGCTTGTTGCTGGGGTCGAGCACCCGAGTATTCCAATGTGCTCGACCCGAGTATCGAGCAACCGAGAATTTTAGTGCTCGCCCATCACTACTCCTTAGCCATATAGTGAGACTCAGGTTGGACGGAGTGCTATCTGCCTCCTGGAATGCAGATTTTCCTAGAATAGTATGCAGACTCCATATACACAGCTCCTATGTAATTAATATGAAACCCCCGAGGGATCCATTCACTATAATGGGGCAGCAGAGTTGGGCCTCTTTCACATGTCAGTGTGTCCGGTACATGTGGTGACCGTTTCCACACATACCAGAGACACATACACACTCAGACCTATTCAAATGAATGGGTCTGTGCACATGTTAGTGTGTTTCCACGGACCGTGTATCCGTGGGCAAAACATATCGACATGTCCATTTTTTTCTAGCTGCACGGGCCACAAAACGTCCCACACTGATGACACACGGATAACATCTGTGTGTTATCAGTATGACATGTACCAGTGCCTGAGAATCTGTGTACAGCTAGCACTGTTCCTAAGTGCTGGGTGCTGAACGCTGAGCTCTAAGTGACAGAACACCACTCGCTGAGCACAGCTTTGGGGCCCGCACGCTGGAGTGAGTCATTCTCCCCGGCTCCTTAGCATGAGCAGTCAGATGGGTTACAGCGGGGGACATCTTCGGACAGATGAGTATAAGGATTTTTTTTCTTTTATTCTTTATTATTTTTTATTTTTTTCTTCTTTTATTTTATTTTTTTTACATCAGGACACAGCAGGAGCAGAATACTACTCTCCACATTGTCCCTTGCTCGCGCTGATTGCTGCGCCGGCACGGGACAATGATGAGGGCAGCTTTCAGCACCCGACACTTGGGAACATCTTTAACTGTACCACTGATTCTCAGGCGCCGGTACTTGTGCTCCTGATGCAGCACACGCTTGCCACACGTGTGCCACACAGGTGCACACGGACACTGATATCTCCGGTACTGTATTTTCTAGTACCGGAAATATCAGGGCATGTGAAACAGGCCTTAGGCTGTGTGCCCACGATGCGTTTTTTAAAGCGTTTCCGCAGTGGCAATTCCGCTGCAGAAACGCTTAAAAAACGCTTGGTAGAAGGTCTGCCATGTTCCCCAATGATAATCCGCATGTGCTGTGCACATTCTGCGGAAATTTCCGCTGTGGATTATCATTGCGGAATAATACGCAGCACTACCAATTATTTTGCGGAAGCGCTGCGTTTTCGCCTCCATTGACTTGCATTGGAACGCATCACTGCATCTGTACATGCAGAATCCATGCGTTTCAATGTGCGGGGGTGGTACCCGGGTTTGGAGAAGAGGAGACTCTCCTCTGGACCCGGGTACCATAGAACCTGTAAAAAAAAAAAAAGAATAGAATAAAAAATAAATATACTTGCCTTCTGATGGTCCCCGGTGTCTTTGTCTTGGCTTGCCGGCAGATCGTGGTAGACTCAAGGACCTGCCATGACGTCATTTAGTCATATGACGGGTCACGCGACCGCTGACGTCGGCAGGTCCTTCAGTGTACCACGAGTTGCCGGCAAGCCGAGACGCATCGGATAAAGACACCGGGGGCCATCAGAAGGTAAGTATAATATTTATTTTTTTATTTTTTACCATTCTTTCGGTCACACTATATAAATCCATGCCGTTTGCATGGATTTTTATAGTGTGACCAAGTTGTCAAGCACATTCCAAGTAATGCTAAAATCGCTTGGAAAGCGCTTGACAACCTGCATGCGGAAATGCATGTGAAGAACGCTTCACTTCCGCTTGTCCCTGGCTGGAAAAATGCATGTACAATCTGCATGCTTTTTTTTCTGCCAGGGAGATGCAGAAATGCTCAGGAAAAATCCGGAGCATTTCCGCATAGTGGGCACATAGCCTTACTCTGGACTCTGTCTTTCCTGTTTCTACATACAGCTTTAAAGGATTCAGCTAGTCTGTTTCAAGCACGTGACATCATAGACCTAATGGAAAACCGAATTAGCCAGGTAGAAAGGAAAAATGAGAAACTTTAAGTACACAGTGCTATATAATATGATTGCAATATACTAAGAGGAGAAAAACTTTGATTTGAGTGCTTCTTTAAACAAAACTCTATTCAAGCTGAAACTTTTCAATTATTATGATTTTATGAAAACTATAACTTTTAGATAATTAGGCAACATAACACTATAATAAGGGAGTCTACTAGTGATGAGTGAACGTGCGCGCCACTACTCTGTACTCGGGTCCCCTCCCTGCATGTTTGGCGCTCTTTAGAGAGCCAATGAACATGCAGGGATTGCCTGCCATGAACTGTAATGCCGTAGCCATGTTGGTTGTGGGCATTAAAGTGATTGGCTGGCCGCACAGCGTCATCAGGTGTATATCAGACCTGGCGCCGCCATGCTCGTCACAGTCACTCCGGATATGACAGTGTAGGGAGAGCTGCTGCTGTGTCAGGGAGAGATTTGCTTGTGTATTAGGTAGTGTAGGGAGAAAAACTGTACATTACATATATCCATCTTAACAAACAGTCCTTTTGAGGACTAACTAATCCATCTGCAGAGATATCAGGCAGGTTGTGTATATAGGCAGGCAGGCAGTGTATATAGCAGACTGCAGTGCACATAGCACAAGAGGCTCCTCCAGTTCTGTCAGCTGCTGCTGTTAGATATTTCCAGAAATAGGCCCAGGTCTCAGGGGCCAGGATTAATTTTTTTTTGTATCTTAATCCTCATTATTTGCTTAAAAAGCAATCCAGAGAACACTGTTTTTCTGCGCCATTTGCTTGTTGGCACTGCAGAATACAGCCAGGTCCTTTCCATATTACAGCACTAGAAATCCATCTATTTAAAACTGATTTCTCCGTCATACGGATCACATATACGTTGTCAGAAAATACTGCCATTTCTGGCCTCCATTAAATTTTTTTTTCAGTGTGTCAGCAAAGTTTTTGACACTGGTTTGCTGTTCAAAACAGTTACCTACAGGCCAGATATTTAAAACTGTGGTTTCTCCGTCACATGGATTACATATACGTTTTCAGAAAATACTGCCATTTCTGGCCTCCATTAAGAAATGTTTTCAGTGTGTCAGTGAAACAATTGACACCAGATTACTGTTCAAAATAGTTACCTACAGGCCAGGTATTTAAAACCCTGTTTTCTCCATCACACAGATCACATATAAGTTCGCTCCAAACTCAGTCATTTGTAGTGAGCGTGGAAGATACTGTCCTCCATTTAAAATGGGCAAGGCACGTGGCAAGGGACGGGGAACTGGACGTGGTGGTAATGGTGCATGCAGAGGCCAAGGAGGAGGACCAGGGTGCATAAGTGAAAGACAAGGTGGTAGATGATAAAGTAACTGACCCAACCTGGCAGGAGGACATGCAGAGCGAGGACAGCAGCACACAGGGGGAGGGAGGCAGAGCACCCCAACAGGCAAGAAGAAGCATTGTGGTGGCCGCAGACAGAAGGCAGGCAACCGTTCCCCGTAACACCAACACAAAGGAAGTTGCCAGTACAACTGTTGGGTCTTCCCGAGTCTGGTTATTTTTTAAAGACTCTGCCGATAACCCCAAAAAGGCCATTTGCACCACCTGCCATGCCAGCATCAGCTGGGGTGGCAAAACAACCAGCCTGACCACCACCAGCATGATCAGGCACAGGGCAGCAAAGCACCTGACTTTGTGGGCCGAACCCCAGGGTCCAGAAACAGTGTCTGTGGGTGGCACCATTGCTTCTTCCACTGTTGTGCATGCAAGCCAATCCCCTGTCCATGGTGCATGCGAAGACGCCTCCTGCCCTGCACCTGTCGTTGCACACTCTCAAGTAGCAGCATCAGGAAGCACGTCCATGTCCCAGCGCAGCGTTCAGTTGTCCATACCCCAGTCCTTGGAACGCAAGCGCAAATATGCAGCCAACGCCCCACAGGCCACACTACTAAATTCTCACATTTCATGACTGCTTGAGCTCGAAATGTTGCCTTTTAGGCTCATGGGGATGGAAGCATTCCGCAACCTGATGGCGGCGTCCATCCCTCGGTACTCGTTCCCCAGCCGCCACTATTTCTCCCGGTGTGCATTCCCCGCATTACACAAGCACGTGTCCCAAAACATTAGCCGTGCTCTCAGCAACGCAGTTACCGGTAAAGTCCACCTAACCTCAGACACATCGACAAATGCTTGTGGGCAGGGACGGTACATCTCGCTGACTGCAAACTGGGTTAACATAGTGGAAGCCGGGACCCAGTCAGGCCTTGGGACGGAAGACATCCTCCCGACGCCAAGGATTGCGGGCCCTAGGTCAATCAGGGTTGCCCCCACAGTCTACAGCTCCTGCACCTCATCCTCCTCAGCCTCGTCCTCCTCTTCAGCTTCCATCTCCGAAATGACCACATCAGTCACAAGCTGGAAGCACTGCAGCACTGCCTCGGCTTAGCGGCAACAGGCTGTGCTGAAGCTAATATGCTTAGGTGAAAACCACAGAATGCTGAAGAGTTGTGGACAGCTCTGAAAGAGCAGGCAGATCTGTGGCTCACACCGCTGAACCTACAGCCAGGCATGGTCGTGTGTGACAATGGCCGGAACCTGGTGGCGGCTCTGAGGCGAGGCGAGCTCACACACGTACCATGCCTGGCCCATGTGCTTAACCTCGTGGATCAGCGGTTTCTCAAATCCTACCCGGATTTGCTTGTTAAAGTACGCTGCCTGTGTGCCCATTTTAGAAAGTCAGCTACAGCTTCTGCAGCCTTTGCCGTGTTTCAGCAGCATTTGCAGCTTCTGGCTCACAGACTGGCGTGTGATGTCCCCACGCTTTGGAAGTCTACACTGCAGATGTTGGGAAGGATTTGTGAGCAGAAGAGGGCAGTTGTTGAGTACCAGCATCAACAAGGCCGTCGGTATTCAGTTCAGACTCCACACATAAGACCTCAGGAGTGGACATGGATGTCAGACATATGTACCATCCTCCAAAACTTTGAGGACTCCACCAAGATGGTGAGCGGCGATGATGCCATAATTAGTGTCACCATCCCGCTTCTCTGTCTTCTGAAACGCTCTCTGCTCACGATCAAAAAGGATGCATTGCAGGCGAGCACGATGAAATGGAGCAAGGAACCATACAGGGTGAGTACACACAACCAAGCCTCATCTCATCCTAACGTGGATTGGGTGACAATGAGGAAGAGGAGGAGGAAAGACAGTAGCTGGTTTCATGCACTCTAGACGGTACTACCTGCACAGCTGTCATACGTCTGTTCAGCGTGGATGGCCAGAGGACAGAGAGGAGGAGGAGGAGAGCATGGTCAGTCATCTTCTTGGTGAGGGCACGGAAGTCTTGCCTGTTAGTAGTCTGGCATGCATGGCCAAGTTTGTTACACTGCCTTTCCCATGACCCTCGCGTTCTCTAAATTTTGTGTGACAGTCATTACTGGTTGGTGACCCTTCTAGACCCAAGCTACAAGGAGAACTTTATATCTCTTATTCCTGAGGCGGACAGGTTTACAAAAATGGGGCTGCACCAGAAGGCCCTTGTTGTGGAACTATATAAGAAAAATTCCCATCTGAAAATGCTGGTGGCAGAGAGCACACTTCGTTGGACAACCAAAGAGTACAGGCGAGAGATACACAACTTCAATCCAGCAGAGGAAGGGGAACACTGTCAAAGTTCTGGGAGAGTTTTCTCAGACCCTCCCATCGGACAGGCTCTGAGACGCGGGGTACTCTCGCAAGGAGTGCAAAGTTTGGGAAGATGCTGAGGGAGTACCTTGCCGACCGTACCAATGTCCTCCGTGATTCCACTGTGCCTTATAATTATTGGATATCCAACCTGGATACGTGGAATGAACTGGCTCTCTATGCCTTGGAGGTCCTGGCCCGCCCTGCCGCCAGCATTTTATCAGAGCGGGTTTTTAGTGCTGCTGGTGGAATTATAACTGATAAGTGCATCCGCCTGTTAGCTGAAAATGATGACAGGCTGACTCTTATAAAAATGAACAAGGGCTAGATTGGGCCAGACCGAATGATAGCAGCGTAACATAAACTCCAATCCAGTGTCTTTTCTTGGGAGGTATATTCCCATGCACCTTTTCACACCCACACATGGGTATACGCTTCCTGATTTTGTCTATTTGCTCTTGTCCTCCTCTTTCTCCTCATCCTTCACCACCATATCACCAGGGTGACTGTGGTCTGTGATGCAACACCCACCTAAATTTTTAAAAGTGTGTTTATGATGCCCGTAAAAATTTTTTTTTGTACAGTATGTTCATGTATACCCCCCCCAGGGGTAAATGTTTGTCAGCCCATACACTTAGTGCATGGGCATTACAAGTATAGGAGGCCCGCTCCTTTCTAATGGGAACAGTGTTTTATGAGGCCCTCCTCCACGTCTCTTCCAAGGGGCATTGAAGTGCCTCCAAATTTTTGGCAGCCCTTGCATTCGCTGCATAGGCCAACACTATGGGAGACTCTCTCCTTTCTAATGGGAATTTGTAGTTACTGTGGCCCTGCTGTGTGTGTCTTTCAATTCTTAGTGGTGTTTTTACTAAAATTGGTCAGCCGTTGGACTCACTGCATACCCTATAACTGTGTAGCAGACTCTCTCCTTTCTAATGGGAACATGTCTTACCTTGTTACTGTGGCCCTGCTCTATGTGTCTTTAAATTCTTAGTGGGGTTTTTCCCAAATTTTGGCAGCCCTTGCAGTCACAGCATGGGCATTACCACTATAGGAGACCCGCTCCTTTATAATGAGAACATTTTTTTTTTCTGAGACCCTCCTCTGTCTCTTCAAAGGGGTATTGGGTTGTGTCCAAATTTTTGGCAGCCCTTGCAGTCACTGGATACGCAATAACAGTATAGGAGACCCACTTGTTAATAATGGGAACAACAAAGCATAGCCGGCTGATGGCTCTCTAACAATAGCTGGGGCCGACTGCTGGCCTTTTAAGAATAGTAAGGGCCATCTGATGTCCCTATAAAAATAGGCTTTATGACTTTCAGAGTCCCTCCATCATAAATAAAACAGGATGTGTCTGATGATGTGTCACACACCACATTGCCAGATAAGGTTGTAAATGTTAAAATGACATTTCCCAGTGAATGCATTTGTCTTAAAAAAAAAAAAAACTTAAAAAAACCAAAAAACAATAGGATCTTTCTATAGTATAAAAAACAGCGTCACCAATTTAACCTCAATGTAAACACATTGTTCAGCTCATGCACCTCCTCCTCCATCTCCAAAATGACCACATCAGTCACAGACTGACAGCACTGAAGCACTGCCTTGGCCAAGCGGCAACAGGCTGTGCTGAAGATAACATGCTTAATTGACAAACCGCCCAGCGCTGCAGAGTTGTTGAAAGCTGTAACACAGCAGCCTGATCTGTGGGACTCACCGCCAGGCATGGTCGTGTGTGACAATGGGCGGAACTTGGTGACGGAGAAATGACAGCCGGGGTACATACGGTTTCCCTCTATGCCAGTCCTTTCACCGAGCTAAAGAATACGGCTTTGGTGAAATACAACTCCCACTGAGAAGCTGTTTCAGATTGAGAAACATTGTGCCCACCAGAGGATTTGATTCTGAAGGCTAACCTTTCTCCCCTGCTCAAGAGCCCCATAGCCGCTGCAATGTTAGCGCTATCATGAACTCTCCTGAGGTAGAAGCCAAGGCACACCAGATGATTCTCTGGTGGGACCGTCCAACCCTGCGAAGAAGCAGTCCTGGCTAAGAAAAGTGTGTGGAAAGGTTCCCGGACACACAATGGCTGCTTTTTTACTGAGGAGGAAACACACGCAAACACGGGGAGAACATACAACGTCCTTGCAGATGTTGTCCTTGCTGGGATTTAAACCCAGGATCCCAGCGCTGCAAGGCTTCAGTGCTAACCACTGATCCAATGTGCTGCCGTTCACCTTCTAGTATCTAACAGGCTGGAGAAACTTGCACCTACTGCCACTATCTTCAGCTCCTTTGTGAGAAAATGTATTTGGGCAGCCACTCAGTCTACCAACTAAAATTCCTGAGAAGGAAATTGGGGATGGCTTCGCTACTGGTACTGGGGCCAGTGCTAATACCATGGCGTCGTACCATAGTTCGCTGGAAATATTCCAGGCTGGTAGGAGGCAAGCAAATTCCCACAGAAAAGTGCCAGCAGTAATGTTCAGGGACCCACGCTTGTAGAAGACTGAGACCGCACCGGGAGAAATAGCGACGGCTGGGGACCGAGTATAGACACGAGGTATGAGGCATGTGGTTGTGAAAAGCTTCCACCTCCACGAGCCTAAAAGGCCACATTTCAAGTGCAAGCAGCTTTACAGGACTTCCTGTGAGAAATGACACGCAGGGTAGATAGGGTTTCCCTCTATGCCAGTCCTTTCACCGAGCTAAATACAACTGTCAGGAAAAAAAGTTGTGGACTGGCACCGTACCGTCCCTGGCCACATTCACCTGTCCACGTGTTTGTGGTTAGGCAGTGCTTCCCAGTAAGTGCACTGTGGAGGGCACGGGTAATGTTGTTGGACCCGTGCTTGTGGAAGGCGGAGGCGATACCGGGAAATATAGTGGCGGCTGGGGACTGAGTATGGAAACCCGGCCGCCGCCGGCTTGAGGTTGTCAAAAGCTTCTGCCTCCACGAGCTTAAAAGGCCATATTTCAAGTGCAAAAAGCTGCCCAGAATGCTGGCAGTTTAGAGTTGCGGCCTGTGGGTGGGTGGCTGGCTGGCTGCATACTTGCACTTGCATTCCAAGTAACAAAACTAAGCAGATGGTGGCCTCTATCATCATCATGGCCTCCCCTCGGCACTATGTACTCTCCTGAAGGAGAAGCCAGGGCCCGCCGGAGGAGTCTCCGGTTCTCTGGTGGGCCCGTCCAACCCTGCCGAAAAGCAGCCCTGGCTAAGAAAAGTGTGGGTTAAGGTTCCCGGACACTCTATGGCTGCTTTTTTAATGTGGATCGGTCATGCTTATGCATGTTATTTCTCAAACCGCATTACAGATCAGGTCATTGTCCAACTCTGTATTCAAGAAATTAAATGTGCAAAGAAAGGTGTGTGTGTGTCAAAGCACCACTGACAAGGGCGAGTTGATGTTGGACCGGCTGCCATTGCTTCTGCAACAAGCTGCATTACAGGACTTCCTGTGAGAAATGACATGCAAGATAGATAGGGTTTCCATCTCTGCCAGTCCTTTCACCGAGCTAAATACAATTGTCAGCAAAAAAAGTTGTGGACTGGCTCCGTACCGTCCCTGGCCACATTCACCTTTCCACGTGTTTGTGGTTAGGCGGTCCTTCCCAGTAAGTGCACTGGGGAGGGCACGGGTAATGTTTTGGGACCCGTGCTTGTGGAAGGCGGAGGCAATACCGGGAAATATAGTGGCGGTTGGGGACCGAGTATGGACACCCGGCTGCCGCCGGCATGAGGTTGTGAAAAGCTTCCGCCTCCACGAGCCTAAAAGGCCACATTTCAAGTGCAAGCAGCTGTCAAAATTTGGTAGTATAGTATTTCAGCCTGTGGGTGGCTGGCTGGCTGCCTGCATGCTTGCGCTTGCATTCCAAGGAATGGGGTAGGAACAACTGAACGCTGCAGTGGGACAAGGACGTGGACGTGATTGTTGTAAGTCTGCAACGACAGGTTCATGGCGGGAGGCACCTTCGCATGCACCAAGGATCACTTATGATGGGCACACTTTTAGGCAGTGACCTGGGAGTCAGAGATGATTCCAGAGGTCTTCCCCATGCTGTTCCCATGACTTTTCAGCACTGCATGCATGTGTCTGATGATGTGTCACACACCACATGGCCAGATAAGATTGTAAAATGTTAAAATTAAATTTCCTGGTGAATGCATTTGTCTTGGTTGAAAGCAATGCAAAAGTGCAAAAACGCATCAAAAACGCTACGTGTGAATATAGCCCAGGGTGTGGAGGAGTATTTTTGTTTTTGGTTATTTATTTTGCCTTATATACAAGTCATTACCCTGGAAAGGATGTTCCTTAACATATTTCCCAGGAAAATCCATTTGGGTTTCATTTTTGTATATTTTATTGTGAGTCCGTAAAAGTGGTGTAATACTCTGACAAAGTTGTTGACAGCAGTGATCTGGGAGTCAGAGATGCTTCCAGGGGTCTTCCCCATGCTGTCCCCATGTCATTTGAGCACTGTTCCCATCGATTTGGGCAATTTTTAGGCCTTCTGCAGACCGCCGGGGGGAGCCGCCTGAAAAATACTCGAGTTTCCCATAGATTTCCATTGGTCTCGTTGCTCGGGTCGAGCACCCGAGTATTCCAATATGCCGGACCCGAGCAACGAATACCCGAGCATTTTAGTGCTCGCTCATCAGTAGAGTCTACCTATATAGAACAGCATAAATACTATCCACGGTCTGCAATAAATGGGGATTTTATATTTCATTCTCCTTATATGCCACTGTAAAAGACCCGCTAACGCTATTTTAGCCCCAATTCTAGACCATTTTCATGTCCTTAAGAATTTGAAAATGTGAGTAAAAATAAATTACCCACCTTCATCTAAACAATGTAGCATTCATGAGCTTTTTTTCTACTTGGCTTGCATTTTTTTCACATACAGTATACTTTTGAAGGTATACACATACAATGGAAAATGTAAAGTAAATTAGACAGCTGACCGCAGAAAGGGAAAGCAACAGACATACCATGGTGTGAAAAAATGTTTTCTGATTTCTTATTCTTTTGCATGTTTGTCACACTTAAATGCTTCAGATCTGTGTCTAATATTTAAATTTTGTTTTGTGAGCTGAAACATTTTGGTGTGACAAACATACAGGAGAATAAGAAATCAGGAAGTGGTCAAACACTTTTTCACCCCACTGTATACCAACACACATTGTGTATTATGGCAGAGTGGGAATGCTGACAGGCTGAATTTAACATCCGTTGAAATTAAAAAGAAAATAATCATCAAGTAATAGGAGCCTTAGAGAATAGTGTCTAGCACAGCTGCACCATTTGTTGTATTATTAAAGTGATCCTTATCTTGCTGATGATCACCCAGACATTTCAGTAGAAAATTATTACCAATGTATTTTGTTTTTAGTCCGTTGGTTATAACTTCTCTTTTCTGTCTAGAAGTAAATAGTGATGAGCGAGTATGTTCTCTTAACCCTTTCGCCGAGTATGCTCAGGCCGAGCTCCGAGTATTTACAGCTGCTCGGTGATATGGTTGAATCGCTCCCATGTGCATGATTTGCGACTGTTTGACAGCTTTAATACATGTGAGGAATGTCTATTTCTCACACATTCGTCACATGTATTAAAGCTGTCCAACAGTCGCAAATCATGCACACGGGAGTGATTCAAACATAACACAGAGCAGCTGTAACTACTCGGTGCTCGCCCAAGCATACTCGGCGAAAGGGTTAACAAAACATACTTGCTCATCGCTAGAAGGTAACCTTTTATATTCCTGCGTGTTAAGTGGTGTTCGAAAGGGAATGAGACATTCCCAATCACTTTCCACTAACTGGTTTATGTATGTTTTATGTGCAATGAACAGAAGCTTTTTATATCTCAATGCTCTAACGTTATGATTCATCATGGATGAGAAAAAGGCTCTACAATTAAATTATGTGGAAATATAGAAAGTTGCATACAAATTTGTTCCAATAATTGGAGATAATACACTGTTGCACTGTTTGTTAATGATCTTGATGCAGGAAAAACAATGTTAATATACAACAATAATAAGATTTGAAATAACATTTTTATACAATCACATGAATGCTTAATGTGGCTTCAAGGCGGGAGTCGTAAATGTAACATTACTGTGAAGTTCTCTCTATACTCCATGCTAAAGATTCATTCAATTATTCTAGTTCAGTTGATAGAAGAATGTGGTTTATGGGCCATAGTTGGTACATTAGGGTCCTAATTTTCATGCCTGATGTTGACTAATTTTTTCACAATTACATCCTTCCTCACTGCTCTTTAAACCACAGTATTTGCCATAATATGTGGCTTAAAAAGTTGCTTCTCATGACATAAGCCATATTTGCTCAAAAATTCAAGACTTTTTTTTTTTTTCTCCATTTTCAAAATTTATAGATGGGATGTGACCATTAAAGTGTAGGCTTCATCTCCTTATTTTCAGACAGTCCTGATTTAATAAGAAAAAAAAAACCCGTATTCTGTTGTAAGGAACATAATTAGTAGAATTGGGACTTTATTAGGTAGAGCAGCTTCTTGCAATACAAATACCTATTCATTTAATCCTGTGAATTATCCAGATAGTACAAGGTGTCATAATTCAAATAACCATATTTGAGTTCCTACATAATTTATTTACAAATGACTACCAACTTAAGGAGCATGAATAATCAGAAAATTATTTTTGTTACAAAAGGCAACACCAATAAATGAATACCACCAAACAAAGACAATAGGTGTTTGTTCGCCAATAAAAAATATACGTTTATTAAATAAAGATTATAAAGAACAATCCTACAGAGTATGCAAGACCACAAAACACCAACACATGAATATCATATTTGTAAAGACATAGTAATTAAGGTATATATAGATTAATAAAACATGAAAATCAGAAAATCCTAATTCCAAATATTGTTCAATCTAAATATAGAGCTATGTGGTTAACATTAACTAAGGGGAAATGTAAGTGTCTATAGAAGCTACTAAAAGGATAACTTCATGAATTCAAGACCACAAGTAGGTGCACATATAAGGTGTATATGTAGCACCCCGAGGGTTCGGTTGCTACAGGGGTATTGCATCTCACCCAGATGTGCGATATCTCACTTCCAGGTAAGGATGGAGTGTGGCTCAGGACCCTAACACCCACATGCACTACACCACATTTCCGGGGGACAGCTCGACGGTGCTCCCATTAGTTATGCAGGCACGAGTGAGCATGTCCCTGGCTGGAGTGGGGGGAGGGAACACCTAGAGAAGGGAACCCGGTAGTGTGTGCGTGGGGGAAGTAGATCCTGGGTGCACTCTGTACAGGAGTATAAAGGGAGGCACCATCTTGGAAGGGGAGGGAGTTGAGAGAGGAGAAGACAGGGAGCAGAGCTGCTTTATGGGCTCTGCTCCACAGGCAGGCCCTGTCAGGAGGCCTGAGCCTGGAGGAGGGAAGAAGGAGGAAGAGGAGCAGACTGGGCTCCAGGAAGGACAGAGGGGACCCCAGGGGTGTGGACTGGCTGGTAGCCACCACACGCCCGCCGCTACCTGAGTAGGGGGGTCAGGTCAAGAAGATGGGAACCGGATCCCAAATTAGTGGAGGAGAGAAACTACCCTCAACTAAGAACCGGAGGCTGCGACATTACATGTGGAGCAGCCCCTCACCACACCCGCTAGAAAGGCACCACATAGGACCTGGGAAACGCAGGCCAACGTTTGCCCACCAAGAAGGTCCGAGGCAGCTGGACATAAGCGTGGTCACTAGTGGGGTTGAAGACCAGAGACAGGGGACATAAAGGGGGTCCTGCAAAGCACTCCAGAAAGACCTGGGAGTTAACCGAGCCCCTCACCTGGTGAGCACAGCGCGACACAGGCGGCCACCTCTGCAGCGGTGGCCTGGAGCAGTAACCGAGTAACCGTGAGTAAAGACCCTGAACTGCACCACCAAGACTCCGAGTTGTCTTTGTTGCGCTCGTGTACCACCATCACTCCCATCATCTATCCCTGCTGCCCTGAGGCCATACCCCTCCCGTTGGGGGTTATACCACCACGCTGCACATCCTCATACACCTGGCCTCAGTGGACTGTTCTGCAGCGGCGGCTTCAAAGCCGCACTCAACGGGTGGCGTAGTCGATCAAGTTAACATCTACTGCCATAGACTGCCACTTAGTTTGACTCCCTGGGCACGGACCGGGTCACCGCCACGAGACTACTACCCCCATCTGATCCGGCTCCGGGTAAGTCCCCGTGCGCGCGATGCCGCACGACACAGAAGGCCCAGGGGCGCGTCATATATAGGGGGCATACTGATGAAGCGCGTGCAAAATGTGCGTTGGGGCACAAGACCACATCCCATTGCCTTCTCACAATTCCTCTTCCATTTTGGATGTTTATTTACATATAGGGTATCTCTTATAGAGCTTAGATACCATATATGTGCACCTACTTGGGGTCTTGAATTCATGAAGTTATCCTTTTAGTAGCTTCTATAGACACTTACATTTACCCTTAGTTAATGTTAACCACATAGGTCTTATGGTAGAACTTCTTGCTCTGCTGTACACCGAGGTAGACACAGAACACTGTCTCTTTAAGTTTCGGATTGGCTTATTAAAAATGGCATAAACCATTCTAGAGTTCATAAAGTAAACACAGCCCATTTGACTTAATGGCAAAGCAAAATAAGATACAGCACAGTTCGTATATCGGCCGGGGTCCGGCCACTCAGGGTTAACCACACACTGTTCAGGTTTGGCACAACATATGCAAGCTCCTATCTGGAGCAAGCCTCTCCAGATACTGAACAACTTCTGAGTCAAAAGGCTGGCTATTTGTAGCCCAGACCACACCCTGGGGTGAAGATATGGTGAATGACGTCCCACCCGTACTATAGTCATTCACATAAAAACAGCCCTTTTTAAAATGGCGGTTTAACCCTCTCAGCACATAACCTGCTGGAGAAGACTTCCAGGTTTCACATCACTGAAGCTAATGTCCTCAGTGAAACCTATCTCCCATCCAGCACTCTGTGAGTGACTTTGTCACAATCTATATTTAGATATTTCCGTGCAATTATTAGGATTTCCTGATTTTCGTGTTTTATAAATCTATATATACCTTGACTACTATGTCATTACAAATATGATATTCATGTGTTGGTGTTTTGTGGTCTTCCATTGCTATACTCTGTAGGATTGTGCTTTTTAATCTTTATTTAATAAATTGGCAATTAAAACACCTATTGTCTTTGTTTGGTGGTATACTTTATTTACAGAAGAACAGACTAACAGGATTTATTAAAAAAAAAAATTGGCGTAGGGTTCCTCATAATTTTAGTCTCTAGCGGAGGTTAAGCAGATGGCTGGGGCAGATGTTTGAAGCCTGAGAAGGGGGTAATACCCATGGAGCTTCCCAGGCTACTAATATCAGCTCCCAGCTGAATACCTAGCCTTTACTAGCTATTAAAATGGGGGACCCCAAAAAAATATGACGTGGGGTCCCCCCTATTTTAATAGCTAGCAAAGGCTAGGCAGACAGCTGGGGGCTGATATTAATAGCCCAGGAAGGGTGCCATGAATATTGGCCCCCTCCCAGGCTAGAAACACCAGCCATCAGCCGCCCCAGAAATAGCGCATCCACAGGATGCTATAATTCTGGCACTTAGCATCGCTCTTCCCACTGCCCTGTAGCGGTGGCAGTGGGGTAATAGGGCTGGGGTTGATGTCAGCTTATAATACCAGCTGACATCAAGCCCAAGTTAGTGAAAGTTAAAAAAACAACAACACAAAAACCCAGAATAAAGTCCTTTAATTGAAATAATGACACAATTCTTTAATGTTCTAAATTTGCAGGCACCGCATGCGCAGGAGAATTTTCCCACGCTGTCAGTGACGTGCATGAGGTGAGCTGAGTTCATTGGACATGAACTCGGCTCATCTGGATGCCGTCACAGCCAGACACTGAGGAGCTTCACTGAGGAGCTTCTCAGTGTCTGTGGCATGGCAAGCTGGATGGCAGCTTTCGGCTGCGATCCAGCCTGTCATGTGAATGTAGCAGAGCTGGAGCCGTCCTGGGAACCATGGAAAGGTAAGGATGAGGTTGGTTTATTATTTTACTTTTATTGCAGGAGATCGTTGGCTTCAGCTGGAATGGGCGTGATGGTAAGTATGGTTTAATTTAGAACATTAAAAAATTGTGTCTTTATTTCAATTAAAGGACTTTATTCTGGGTGTTTGTGTTTTTTTTTTTAACTTTCACTATGGGGTTAGTAATGGGGGCGTCTTATAGACTCCTCTCCATTACTAACCTGGGCTTGATGTCAGCTGGCATTATAAGCTGACATCAACCCCAACCCTATTACCCCACTGCCACCGCTACAGGGCAGGGGGAAGAGCGAGGCTAAGTGCCAGAATTGGCGCATCCTATGGATGCGCCATTTCCGGGGCGTCTGACTGCTGGTGTTTCTAGCCTGGGAGGGGGCCAATATGTATGGAACCCTTCCTGGGCTATTAATATCAGCCCCCAGCTGTCTGCCTAGCCTTTGCTAGCTATTAAAATAGAGGGGAACCCACGTCATTTTTTTTTTTGGGGTCCCCCATTTTAATAGCTAGTAAAGGCTAGGTATTCAGCTCGGGGCTGATATTAGTAGCCTGGGAAGCTCCATGGGTATTACCCCCTTCCCCGGCTTCAAACATCTGCCCCAGCCATCTGCTTAACCTCCGCTAAAGACTAAAATTACGGGGAACCCTATGCCAATTTTTTTTTTTTAATAAATCCTTTATTTTTGCACTAAATGACAAGTACAGTAACCAACACTGTCACTGTACTTATTATATATGTGACTGACATGTTTCTATCTATCTAATCTATGTGTGATGCTCTATTCTTTCTGTTCTAAATTGTCGGGTACCGGTGTATGCCGCTGATGAATTGCCGGCTTTTCATGTCTCACTGTGAGCACTGTTCCCATCGATTTGGGCAATCACTGTAATGCCACAAGCACCATGGCTGTGACATTACAGTGCGTGGCAGACAATCCCTGCATGATTGGTGCTCTAAATAGCGCCAAACATTCAGGACGGGGACCCGAGCTACCGCCCGAGCATCTCGAAAGTACTCGGCGAGCTCCGAGCATCTCGAGTACTGAGATGCTCGGGCGAGTACCGAGCAGTGGCGAGCATGCTTGCTCATCACTAGAGTTAATCAGAATCACTGTAAATGATGGCAGCTGTGTACTGACTACTATTTAACCTGAGTTTAAATGTGATTTGCTATTTCTGAACACAACCACATCACCAATTATAAGAGGGTGTTTACACTTATACAACCACATTATTTTAGTTTTGTTATTTTTATTTCCCACCCCCTTCAAAAATGATTTTACTTTTGTTTCTCTATGGATTTCTACAGATTATGGGTGACATTTAAAGGTGGAAACAATTCTGAAATGATTTTTCTTGGTAGGATTTTTTTTTTATGCAACAAAAACCTGGCATTTTAACAGGAGTGTGTAGAAGTTTAATATACATTGTAGTGTAGTCAGTGTATTAAGCTTACCCGGTGTCAACAGAAGTTTATGCCAGTAGTGTTGGTGGAATGGGTAAGAAATGTTTTCTTGACCCACATAGAGCCTTGACTACTAACTGAACTTTTTATAAAGTGATTTGTCTGTTACATATGCTAAAATTTTGCAGGTCATAATTTTAGAGGAATGGGGTTTGCCAAAATGGTACAAAAAATATTTTGCGGTCTGCCTATTGGTAAAGTTCAAAGAATAGAAAGGACTCATAGTTACGAGTCTGTTGTACTCATTGGATGAGCGCACCTCCTGCTTCATCTCCCCTTCCCTATTTACACTGATTCACGACCTGCAAAGTAGATTCAATACACAGTCCCTTTGGGGTAAAAACAAAAAATTTGAGCTTGGTTTAAGTTAGTATACACGCTGCACATAAATGCATGTTTGCAATGGCCGTAAATCAGAAAAAAAACTGCAAGAAGCTAAATGAAACTAACCTTTGCTGTAAATAAATGAAAAGCAAAAGTGCATTTAAATGAAATAGGGTTCTTGGTAACACTGTTTTTGATCAAAAATAGCATGAAAGCTATCCCACCACCACGGCAAGGTGAACCCATTCGGGATAGTCCTACTGTCTAATATTAAAAATCTTACCATGTATCAAAGTTGACCTCAGTGTGTGAAAAAGGGCAGACAAAGGACCAGGTCCTGAACTGTGGACACCAGCCAAGGGAAGCTTTTTAAAGGGTGTAGTATAATGATAAAAATCTGCCACTGAATGATCCTATGTTAGCATGAATATCTAAGAACTTTAACCATTTTTTATTGCATCTACTGTATGTATGATTGAGGACAAAGAAGGTTCTAGCTTATTTCAGGAATGGTACACCTGATGAAGTTGTAACTAAAGGCATATCACAAATGGTTGGGAAATATTACATGTTATTTATGGCTTTAAAATGTAGTACTATTATTACCCATGAATAACCATAGCAAATTGGTAGCTACTAGTGATGAGCGAGCACTAAAATGCTCGGATACTCATTGCTCGGGTCCAGCAATTGGAATGCTTGAGTGCTCTGTCCGAGTAACGAGCCCAATGTAAGTCTATGAGAAACTCTAGCATTTTTCCCACAGCCCTCCCGGTGGTCTGCAGAGGGCCTAAAAATTGTCCAAATCTTTGGAAACAGTGCTTAAATGATATGGGAACAGCATAGGGAAGACCCACTGGAAGCATCTCTGACAACATTATTGACAATAGTGACCTGGGAGTCAGAGTATTACGCCACTTTTACGGACTCACAATAAAACATACAAAAACGAAACCAAAGTAAATTTTCCTGGGAAATATGTTAAGGAACATCCTTTTCAGGGTAATGACTTAAGTATATAAGGCAAAATAAATATACAAAAACAAAAATGCTCCTCCACACCTTGGGCACTGATGGACGCTGAAGAGGAGGAGGAGGTCTTCCACTTGCGCTCCCTGGTCCTCCTCCTAACTTTCTGGCAATTGTGTCTCATCATCATCATCATCATCCACCTCTTGCGACAGTAATTGCACTTACCCATAGTTGCCTTCATGTGACGCGAGGCCTGAATCTACAAATGGGAAAATGAACAGCTCTTCTTCTGAGTGTCCAAGTGTGGGATCAGTTGTCTCCGGGCACTCGGCATGGTGGGAGGAAGGAGGATCAGAGTGAGGAATATGCGGTCCAGACTCATGGCTACTGAGACTTAACCGTGTGGAAAACAGGGTGGTAGTGGTGGTGGCAAAGTGACTGGAAGCATTATCCACTATCCAACCAACAAACTTTTGACATTGCTCTGGGTTCAATAGTGGTGTGCTGTGGTCCTCTAGCAATTGGGACAGGAGGGTCGGGCGACAAGATGTGGGTGTTTGTTGTCGCACAATTTCAGCTTGCCCACGGCCTCTGCCTCTGCATGCACCATCACCATCACGTCTACTTCCCCGTCCCTTGCCACACACCGTGCCTATTTTAAATGGAGGACAATATTTTCCACGTTCACTAGAAATGGCTGATTTTGGAGCACAGTTACAGTTACATGAAAAAGTTTGGGCACCCCTATTAATGTTTTCTTAAAGTTGGTGTTTTTGCAACAGCTATTTCAGTTTGATATATGTAATAACTGTTGGACACAGTAATGTTTCTGCCTTGAAATGAGGTTTATTGTACTAACAGAAAATGTGCAATCTGCATTCAAACAAAATTTGACAGGTGCATAAGTATGGGCACCCTTATCATTTTCTTGTATTAAATACTCCTACCTAATTTTTTACTCACTTACTAAAGCACTTTTTTTGGTTTTGTAACCTTATTGAGCTTTGAACTTCATAGCCAGGTGTATGCAATCATGAGAAAAGCTACTTAAAGTGGCCACTTGCAAGTTGTTCTCCTGTTTGAATCTCCTCTGAAAAGTGGCATCATGGGCTCCTCAAAACAACTGTCAAATGATCTGAAAGCAAAGATTATTCAACATAGTTGTTCAAGGGAAGGATACAAAAAGCTGTCTCAGAGATTTAACTTGTCATTTTCCACTGTGAGGAACATAGTAAGGAAATGGAAGAACACAGGGACAGTTCTTGTTAAGGCCAGAAGTGGCAGGCCAAGAAAAACCTCAGAAAGGCAGAGAAGAAGAATGGTGAGATCAGTCAAGGACAATCCTCAGACCACCTCCAGAGAGCTGCAGCATCAACTTGCTGCAGATGGTGTCACTGTGCATCGGTCAACTATACAACGCACTTTGCACAAGGAGAAGCTGTATGGGAGAGTGATGCGAAAGAAGCCGTTTCTGCAAGCACACCACAAACAGAGTCGGCTGAGGTATGCAAAAGCACATTTGGAGAAGCCAATTTCTTTTTGGAAGAAGGTCCTGTGGACTGATGAAACCAAGATTGAGTTGTTTGGTCATACAAAAAGGCGTTATGCATGGCGTCAAAAAAACACAGCATTCTAAGAAAATCACTTGCTACCCACAGTAAAATTTGGTGGAGGTTCCATCATCCTTTGGGGCTGTGTGGCCAATGCCGGCACCGGGAATCTTGTTAAAGTTGAGGAACTCATGGATTCCACTCAGTATCAGCAGATTCGAGACAATAATGTTCAAGAATCCGTGATAAAGTTGAAGTTACGCAGGGGATGGATCTTTCAGCAAGACAATGATCCAAAACACCGTTCCAAATCGACTCAGGCATTCATGCAGAGGAACAATTACAATGTTCTGGAATGGCCATCCCAGTCCCCAGACCTGAATATCATTGAACATCTGTGGGATCATTTGAAGAGGGCTGTCCATGCTCGGCGACCATCAAACTTAACTGGACTGGAATTGTTTTGTAAAGAGGAATGGTCAAAAATACCTTCATCCAGGATCCAGGAACTCATTTAAAAGCTACAGGAAGCGACTAGAGGCTGTTATTTTTGCAAAAGGAGGATCTACTAAATATTAATGTCACTTTTCTGGTGAGGTGCCCATACTTATGCACCTGTCAAATTTTGTTTGAATGCAGATTGCACATTTTCTGTTAGTACAATAAACCTCAGAAGGCAGAAACATTACTGCGTCCAACAGTTATTACATATATCAAACTGAAATAGCTGTTGCAAAAACACCAATTTTTATAAAACATTAAGCTTAAGATTAATAGGGGTGCCCAAACTTTTTCATATAACTGTATATGTGAGATACATTTGACAGAGAACCATGGTTTTAAATAGCAGGCCTGTAGTTTAGTAATACTATTCTTCTCAGAGACTTGAGTGTAAATAGCTTGACCGACACACTGCAACAAAATGAAAATGTAAGCCAATATTTTCGACGTTCAGTTCAATTTTCTGGATTTTTATCGCTGTAATATGTAAAAGATATGGCTGTATTCTGCAGCGCTGACAAGCAAATGGAGCAGAATTGTGTACTCTGGATTGCTTTTTAAGGAAATAATCAGGATTAAGATAAAAAAAAATTTGCCCTGGCCCCTGATATATGGGGCTATGTCTACAAATATATGTCAGAAGAGCAGCAGCAGACAGAACGTTCAATGGACCCTCTTGTGCTGTGTGTGTGTGTGTGTGTGTGTGTGTGTGTGTGTGTGTGTGTGTGTATATATATATATATATATATATATATATATATGTATATATATATATACATATATATATATATATATATATATATACATACATATATATATATATAATATATATATATATATATATATATATATATATATATATAATATAAAAAGAACCGGCCAGCACATCCTAATGTGAACAGGTGCAAGCTGCAGAAACTGAATAAGCTATATAAAAAGAAAGCGTAGCAGCACTCCATTATGGCCAAAATACATAAAGACAATAAAAGTTCATTGAGTAATAACACAGTTTAAATCAAACCTTTTTATTGTCTTTATGTATTTATTTTGCCCATAATGGAGTGCTGCGCTATATATATATATATATATATATATATATATATATATATATATATATATATATATATATATATATATATATATATATATATATATATATATATATATATATATATATTGTGATGTAGCAGACATCCCTTTAATGGTTCAGTGTAGTTTGAATGACCATGATGTACCTTCCCCTTTAACTGACTGGTCACATGACCGTGACATCACACAGGTCCTTTTGCACACAGTTAAGGTCCTATCTGTGGGTGTGTGTGTCCTGCAGTATATATAAACCCTGTGTGTTCCTGTGTGGGTGTGTTCCAGTGTGTAGGAGTTCCTGGGTGTTGGGAGCTCCTGTGTGGGCACCGTGTGTCAGGCACGAGGCTGTTCCCTGTGGATGTGTTTGTGGGAACACCGCTCGTGTGAGGCCTGGTGGACTCCGGTGGAGGTGAAGCCTGGATCCCTGTGTGTGTGTGTGTGTGGGATGCCAGTAAGCCTCGGAGTGCCACACAAGCGTCCTGAAAGGTGAAGCCTGGATATGTGTAGTATGCTAGTAAGCCTTAAAGGGAGTGACGGCTGGAACGAGGCTGTTCCCTGTGTGTGTGTGTGGAAACACCGGTCGTGTGAGGCCTGGTGGACTCCGGTGGAGGTGAAGCCTGGATCCCTGTGTGAGAGTGTGGGGGGTGCCAGTAAGCCTCGGAGTGCCACACAAGCGTCCTGGAGGGCAGAGCCTGGATCTGAGTATGTGAGAGATGCCAGTGGCCTTGGACGGGTGGAGGGCTGGAGACCACGTGTGGTCAAGCCTTAGAGTCACAGTGGTGGCGGACTAAAAGCAGCTGAAAGCCGATAAAGGTAATACTCTTTATGTTATGGACATTTTCATGGACATTGTTTTATTACCTTGCGGGAGGCTGTAATTAGAGCCAAGTGGGCCGGTCTGCCACTTGGGCTCGTGGACATGTTGTATGTGAAATACGGTTTATGAAGTGTAATAAACTGTGGATTGTGAAAAACGGCAAAGTAGTTGCTGGTGTGCAGTGATTGACGCAGCAAAGCGAGTATCCCCCAGGATAATAAGTAGCGCTGCCTTACATGTGGTTTGAGAGTGCGGGCAGCTGCAGTCTGGTTGCTAGGGGCACTCTGCAGTCTGGTTGCTGGGAGCAATTGCAGTCTGGTTGCTAGGGGCAATTGCAGTCTGGTTGCTGGGAGCAACTGTACAGGACGACGAGTGTGGTAAAGCATCTGGCTGTAACTCGGCAGGGTTGTGAAGGTCGTCGTCGCACTCGAACCTGGTTTGCTGTGGCTCGGCGGGGCTCACGAAGGTCAAAGCATCTTGCTGCAACTCGGCGGGGTTGCGAAGATCGACATCGCACTCAAATCCGGTGTTGCGGTGGCTTGGCGGGGCCACGGAAAATTTTTCGGGGAGAACGGTGAAGTTCAAGTGTGAACAGTGTACCATGATGGCTGTGAGCAAAGCAGCAGAGGTGTCTGGAGCTAATGAGCGTTTGAAGGGCCGTTTGGGACCGGAGCTGGTATTTGAGAAACTGTTACTGGACATGGTGCGGGAGCCGCAGGAGCTGTGGGCACCATATAGAATGGCGGCAGTGGACCATTCTATGGACTCTCCGGGAGCGCCTGTGTTGTCCCAGAGTGCCCGGGGAGGTGGTAAGAGGTCTTGTGAACTGAGTCCTAAGACTGTCGCTGATTTTTTGTGTAAAAATTACACTGCCGGTGTGGTTGTTAAAAAGGGGGCGGAGTCTAAAAAGGGGGCGGATTTTCACAAGAGTGTGGAGTGTGGAAAACTCGAAATTGTTGATGATGGTGGGTTGGTACCTCCTAAAAATGACAATTTGACCGTTGAGAACGGGGTGACTCCAGTGGAGGGGGTTGATGTCAAAGTGGGAGGTGACCTGGTAGTCCACAACATCATGGGGAGTAACACAGACCCGATAGCTGACGGTGACACTACGGAAGGAGAGGTCAGTCAGGCGGGGCTAGACGAGGGGAGAGAGTCCACATCTCGTCGTAGACGGCGCAGGGGCCACAAAAAGGTTGCTCCGGTACTCTTTGCTGAAAGTGAAAGTAAAGAAAATGTAATGGTGTGTGCCATTGTTTCAAGTGTGGATCCTCCTATAGAGGCAGAAGAGGAGGTGACGGACCTGGAGAACGTGTCCTCAGACCAGCGGAGCCTGGAGTCTGAACGGCAGAGGGTATACCAGGTTGTGAAGAACTTACAGTGAAGTCTAAAGGAAAGCAACGAGGAAGTTGTCCAGTGGAAGGAGATGTTCCACGCAATTAAGGAGGACCGCCGCAAAATCAAGGAAGAGGTTTTGCAGTTGAAGCTTGAGAAGGAGGCGCGGCAGGATGGAGTTTCTGGACGTGAGCAAATTCTAGAACGACTGCGCAAACAGCATAACCAGGAGCTGTGTGACTCCAGGAAGGAGTGTGGTGAACGCAGTAGGGAACTGCAACAGAGTAAGAGAGATTATGAGGATCTCCTCAAGGTGAAGGGAAAACTAGAGGAGGATAAGGCGGATGCAGAGCGAGTGCGCCAAGTGGTTGAGATCACTCTGCAAGATATCCGTGAGGAGAATGATGATCTCCGGGGAAAGACCCTAGATCTGGAAGCTCAGGTGAAGGAGCTACAGATGTCCTGTGATACTCTCCAGAAGGCGGAGACGTACCTTAAGGAAACAGTCAGCAAGATGGAAGCTGAGCGAGAGAAGATGGAGGAGTCCATCGGAAAAGCCACAGACCAGGGCCAGGAGTTAACAGCTGGTGATGGGAGGTATGAAGCAGATACCTCCTCGAGTGATGTGAGCTCGGAGGATTTGGTGGATGTCGGAGCCGAGATCAAGCAGCTCAAGGAGTTGCTACAAGCCCAGTGGACGCAAGAGAAGCGTGAGAGACTGGCTATTGAGAGCCGAGTGGGCGCATTGGAGACGGAGAGGTCTGAGAGAGCTCTGCTGCTGGAAGAGCAGTTGAAGCAGGAAGAGCTTCAGAGATGGACTGCTGAGAGGCGAGTAACTGAGCTGGAAGGAGAAGTTTTAGAGCTCAAAGGTCGCCTAGCAAAGTGTCACGTGGTGAACGAGGTCTCCTTGGAGAAGGGAAAAGGCAAACAAGTTGCACGTACTCCCTTAGACCATGAGAAGGTGGACCTGAGGAGAGCTAAGAGTATGGCGTCGGAAGATAAAGATGAAGTGGAGGCGGTCAAGACAAAAAGTTGTGAAGTTGTAGCTGTGAGTCATCTCAGGGGAAGCATCCAGGGTGAAGAAGCTGGAAGTCAGTTGTCCCTGAAACCTGAGCTGGTTGATCGTCTGGAAACCACTGGTGAGACCGAAACATCTCGGTACAAGTGCCTCGTAGATGTACCTGAGGACTTGAGGGAAGAATGCACCCGTGAGTTCGTGCATGAGGAGTTTAAGACGGCCGTGGGAGCCTGTAAGGTGTACTCGACCTCAGAAACTAAACAGCTTGTGGTCCTGTCCACAACCGAAGTCACGGTGAAGAGGGTGGCGATCCTGAGTGACATACATTGGCGATGTATTCGCACGAAGCGGTTTCTCCGGTTGAAGACGGAGCAAGTCGCTAGACAACTGGAGCTGATGAGGAAGGCTCACAGTCTGCGTGAAGAGGTCATCCGGGTGCCTCATGTTCTGGTGAGAGAGCTCATTGGGAGAAATGGCCGAGCCATGCAGATGATGGTGAAAAAGTCTGGTGTGGTAAAAGTAAGCAGTCCACGTGATCGTCGGGACTAGATGCCGGATGAAGACGGCATGGTGTCGTTCTACGCGGTAGGAACGGAAGAAAGTCTTGCAGATATGAGCATGCTGGTGGGGTACCGAGTGACCTACCTGCGAGAGGTGGAAAAGCTGAATCTCGCTAGACTGCGAGTGAATAGACCGCATCATCTGAGCAGCAGAAGATGGCAGCAGTCTAGAAAGTGTGAGACCAGACAGAGAAAGGGCTCCCTAAATATCAGAGCAGCTGAGGTTAGGGACCTTTCAAGATGTCCTGGGAGTGGGTTTGGAGGTAGTGAGACCTCCAGTGACTCAGGGTTGAGTGGCCCATTCAATCGACCCAATAGAGGACGGAACTATGTAGAGTCACACTGTTGTATTGACCGCTGGGTGCGGGGGAGACCTGACAAGGTTACGACTGACCGCTGGGAGCGGGGGAGCCGCTGGGAGCGAGGGAAGTCTGACAAGTTTACTACCCGGAAATGCGACTTGACGGAGTCGATGACATTGACAGATGGTAGGTCCCTAAGGAGTGGGTTAATGTCAATGTTTAATGTTCCAGGGGTTGGACAACGCAAGGGTCAGGTGTATGGTCTCAGTGTGAACTGTGGGATATAGACTGTTTGTATATATTATGTGTTCAACCCCACAAGTTTGAACAGAGGGGGGGAATATGTGATGTAGCAGACATCCCTTTAATGGTTCAGTGTAGTTTGAATGACCATGTACCTTCCCCTTTAACTGACTGGTCACATGACCGTGACATCACACAGGTCCTTTTGCACACAGTTAAGGTCCTATCTGCGGGTGTGTGTGCTGCAGTATATATAAACCCTGTGTGTTCCTGTGTGGGTGTGTTCCGGTGTGTAGGAGTTCCTGGGTGTTGGGAGCTCCTGTGTGGGCACCATGTGTCAGGCACGAGGCTGTTCCCTGTGGATGTGTGTGTGTGGGAACACCGCTCGTGTGAGGCCTGGTGGACTCCGGTGGAGGTGAAGCCTGGATCCCTGTGTGTGTGTGGGATGCCAGTAAGCCTCGGAGTGCCACACAAGCGTCCTGAAAGGTGAAGCCTGGATATGTGTAGTATGCCAGTAAGCCTTAAAGGGAGTGATGGCTGGAACGAGGCTGTTCCCTGTGTGTGTGTGTGTGTGGGAACACCGCTCGTCTGAGGCCTGGTGGACTCCGGTGGAGGTGAAGCCTGGATCCCTGTGTGAGAGTGTGGGGGATGCCAGTAAGCCTCGGAGTGCCACACAAGCGTCCTGGAGGGCAGAGCCTGGATCTGAGTATGTGAGAGATGCCAGTGGCCTTGGACGGGTGGAGGGCTGGAGACCACGTGTGGTCAAGCCTTAGAGTCACAGTAGTGGCTGACTAAAAGCAGCTGAAAGCCGATAAAGGTAATACTCTTTATGTTATGGACATTTTCATGGACCTTGTTTTATTACCTTGCGAGAGGCTGTAATTAGAGCCAAGTGGGCCGGTCTGCCACTTGGGCTCGTGGACATGTTGTATGTGAAATACGGTTTATGAAGTGTAATAAACGGTGGATTGTGAAAAACTGCAAAGTAGTTGCTGGTGTGCAGAGATTGACGCAGCAAAGAGAGTATCCCCCAGGATAATAAGTAGCGCTGCCTT